>NC_060274.1:126365073-126506151 GCF_021613505.1 Equus quagga | reverse complement strand
CCCACAGTCAGCCCACAGCCTGCCCTACAGCCAGCCCCACAGTCAGCTCCGCTGCTGCTGCTGAGCCCTGGATGCCCTCACTACCTCCCGAGTACCTGAGGCGCAGCTCCCAGGAACTCATGGATTCCACCATCACCCTGGGGCATGGCTGCAGCTGCTGGCTTCTCCACCACTGCCACTGAGGCTGCATACCCCACCAAGCCACAGCCCCTCTGAGGAGGTAGCTGGTAGGGGGTGATTGCCTCTCTTCTCCATAAGGAAACCCAGAGCTCTGGAATGGGGTGGACTGGTCCTTCACTCTCCCCTACCTCGTGCCAGAGCTGTGGCCATCCTGGGGCAGGAGTTGGCATGAGCTTCTTGCATCTCCCACCCTGTCGATGCCTTTGGCCCCATCAGTCCCTATCTGGTCCTCAAACTCATTGAGTCCCGAGGGCGGAGGGTGTGTCTAGCGTGTGAGTCAGCAGCACTTTGCATAGGACAGTCACATGTAGGTGCTCACTAAGCCTGTGGAGTGGGGACAGCAGAGGAGGGGAGGGGATGGGTTCAGGAGGAGGCCCTGCTTCTCCTTCAGATGCCTCCATCAGCAGCTCCCGAACCTCAGCTTCCCTAGACCCAGCAAGCGGCCTCACCAGTTCTTCTTAGGTTTAAGTCCAGTTGATTCGCTACTTGTGGTGGCTCCTGAATGTCTCCCCCCATCCTTTTCTGCAGCCCCTACCAAGTTTCTGGGCTGCTCACACAGGCTTCCCACATAAGACCCACCCTAAAAACTAATACCACTAGTGGTCATTCTCTGCTCAAGGAAGCTTCCAGTGGTTTGGGTAGAACCCAGACTCCCCATGGGCTTCCAAAGCCACCATAATTAGCCACTATGAATAATCACCTGGCCAACCCCTCACAGGTACCCTCCGGGGCATTTGGGACAACACCCGCAGCTGAAGGCCTGCAAAGGATTCCTGTTTTCACTGCTCACCTAGCTGGGGGTTGGTTGGTGGCAGGACCACCATTACCCAGAGGCAGGGCAGGGCAGCGGCAGCCGAGCCCGTGGGGTCAGGCGGGCTTGGCATCAGGAGGCTAGTAGTAGCAGTGACTGCTTGATAAGTGTTTACTCTGTGCTGAATTCTGCACATGCACGACCTCATTTTAATCCTCACATCCACCCGTGAGTCAGGTGTGGGGCTCCCTATCTTGCAGATGAGGAAAATGAGGCTCAGACAGGTCAGGTGACTTGTACCAGGTTATGGTCACTCATTGGCCGAGCCAGGTGTGAACCCAAGATTGTCTGACTCTACATCAGTGGTTCTCAAGCTGGGGCAATTTCACCTTCCAGGGACAAAGGACAATGTCGGGAGATATTTTTGTTTGTCACATTGGAGTTGGGGAGAGGGTGCTGGTAGAATTTACTGGATAGATGCCAGGGATGCTCCTGACATCGTAAGGTACACAAGACAGCTCCCACAATAATCATCCAGCCCAAAATGTCAGCATTTCCAAAGTTGAGAAGGCCCGTCTGGAGTCCACGCTCAGAGCCATCACACCATGGAGCTTGCAGAGACCCCACCCAGGGCAATGGGTTCAGGGCCTGGGGGAATACAGGGCCCCAGAAGAACTGGAGCAGGGCAGTCAGGCCCCATTGTCATAGCCCTGGCCCAAGACAGACTCAGATGCACTGGCCGAGGCAAGAGCCCAGATCCGGGAGGAAGGGCACAGGGTGAGGGGAGGCAGAGGAGCGATTCAGAGGCGGTTCGTTATGCAGGTGGGTGAGGGGCACCAGCCAGACTTAGTTACAAAGGTTTGCAGAAACCAGGGGCAGTGTGCCAAGCAGGACCAGGCCCTGAGACCACCTCCCCCGTCTCCGCCCCCCCGGCCTGCTCTTTGGGGAGTCTTCACGAGGCCTCTTGGCTGACACCGCAGGTATTTGAGCCCAAGAGTAAAGCACAGTCTGCTGACTTCCAGGGTGTGCTGTGTGGGGACACGGGAGAGGCTGAGCCTGGCTTTGATCGTGACATCCTTGGTTATAGACAGGGCTTGCAGACCTTCTCGCAATCCCACGTGCTTTGCCTGGTCCCCCAAGAAATCTGCAGTCCTCTGAGCATAGGTGGAGCCCTTTATTTTTTGCTCAGATCATTTCTCCTACCCCTCTCAGGCCAGGCTGCACCCTCTGAGTTCTCCAGACCTATGGCCACCGAGTGGCACCAGGAAGGCTGGACAAGGTGGCACTAGGGCTGCCCCAGGGCTGCCTGCCTATGCCCTATGGTCAGGTAACCATGTGTTCCCAAAGGAAGCACGCACTGAGGTGGCTAGGTGGGAGGCCAGCGAGGCATGTTGACGTGGCAGTCCGTGTGCCTGTTTCCCACCCAGGAGCTACAGGGATGCACAAGTGTGTGTCCACTCATAAGGCAGGAGGAGCCACTGAACCGCCCACTGCTCGGCCCGCAGGAGCCAGCAGCTGGTTCCAAGTTTAAATAGGATTCATTTTTGGCTAAAAGGTAATTCTTACACTGGACCTAAAGGTTCTTCCTCAAACACATTTATTTTAGATACCTTGACAGCAAATCTTCTAGAATTTATATTCCCAATGTTTGAAACAATCTGCTTGAGGTTTTTGGCGGTATATTTTAAAAGATAAATGAAGATAATTCAGCTTAAATGTATAGGCCTCCGGGGATCTCCATTTCCTTCTTTAAAAAGCAGGTGTTTGGGGAAGGTGGAGGGGTCTGTGTGTGTGTGTGTGACTATCCCCAGCAGGCAGGCACTGCACAAGGGGACATCAGGAGGCAGCGTGGGATGAGGGAGAGAACCCAGGGACATTGAGGCTGCGAGACCCAATTTGCAGTCCCAGCCCCACCGCATAATAGCACAGTGACTTTCGGCAAGTCACATGGCTTTTTAGAGCCTCCTTTCCCTTATCTTCAGAGTGGGAATCCTAGTATCCACCTGATGGGTCTCTGTGCGTGAAAGTGCTTGTTCAACAGTCCAGTCTGGTACAGAGTGGAGATGATATTATTAATTCTGTGATAACATGAGCTCAGACTGGAACATCATCCAGCATTTGGAAGCATGCTAGAAATCCCGAGTTGACGTGGAGTGGGCTCTCTCTACACACCTTTGAGATATTAGGGTCTCTACCACGTACCAGATACTTGGGATTTATCTGCATACAAGACATAAAGACCCCTGCCTTTTTGGAGCTCTCATTCTAATGGGGGAAGGAGAAGTTAAACACTAACATCGAAAGTAAGTAGATTATGTAGAATGGTGGAAGGTGTGCCATGCTATGGGAGGAAATTGAGCAGAATAAAAGAGATAAGGAGGGTGGAGGGGAGGGGGAAGCCTGCAGTTTTTAATAGGGTGGCTAGATTGTGCCCCATTGAGAAGGGGTCATTTGGACAGACTTTAGGAGGTAAGGGAGTTAGCCATGCAGACAGCTGGAGGAAGAGTGTCCCAGGTGGAGAGGACAGCAGGCTCAAAGCCCCAAGGCTGGTGAATGCCTGGAGTTTCTGAAGAACCACAAGGAAGCCAGAGGCTGGGGCAGAGAGAACAGTGAGGGAGTGGCAGGAAGTGAGGGTACAGAGGGAGCAGAGAGTGGCGATGGGCCTGGATCCTGTGAACTATAGGACCTTGGCCCTCACTCGGAGTAAGATGGGGGCCTTGGGAGAGTTTTGAGCAGAGAAGCGATGTGATCCGACTCCTTTTTAAAAGGACTACTCTGGTTGCCAGGTTGAGAATAGACTTTTGGAGGGAGGGCGGAAGCAAGCTATTTAGTATTCACGGATTGGACCAGGGTGGTCGCAGTGGGAGGTGAGAGGGCTTGGATTCTGGATCCAGAGCCAACAGGACTGGCCTGCAGATTGGATGTGGGATGTGAGAGAAAGACAGGATTCCAGGATCATTCCAAGGTTGTGGGCTTGAGCAATGGCAAGGAGGGCGAGGACTGTGGGTAGAGAGCCATGTTTGAGGTGGAAGAGCAGGAGTTTCACTGTGGGCATATTAAGTTCGAGCTATCTATTAAAGATCAAAGGTCCAGGTGGAGGGGCCAGCCCCGTGGCATAGTGGTTAAGTTCACATGCTCTGCTTCGGCAGCCCGGGGTTCTCAGGTTTGGATCCTGGGCATGGACTTAGGCACTGCTCATCAGGCCATGCTGTGGTGGTGTCCCCCATACAAAATAGAGGAAGATTGCCACAGATGTTAGCTCAGGGCCAATCTTCCTCACACACACACAAAAAATCCAGGTGGACGTCTTGAGTAGACAATTGGATACATGAGTCTAAGGATTGAGAGAGAGGACTAGGCTGGAGGAAAACTTCTGGAGTTGCCAACATATAGATGGTATCTAAAGCTATGAGATTAGATGATGGATGAGATTGCCAAGGAAGCGATTGTGGAGAAGTGAAGAGGACCAAGGACTGAGCCCCAAGGCACTCCAACACTGAAAGGGAAGGAGAGCTGAACATCCAAGGAGACTGAGAAGGGATAGCTAGGGATGCAAGAGGAAAACCAAGAGAGAGATAAGTGTCCTATAAGTCAAGGGAAGAAAGTATTTCAAAGAGGAGAGTGCTGACCTGTGTTGAATGCTGCAGTTGGTTGAGCAGGATGATGCCTGAGAACTGATGGTTGCGTTTGGCAACAGGGAGGTCATTGGTGGCCCTGATAAGACCATTTTCAGTGGAGTAGTAGGATGAGTACCTGAAGGGATTGGGATTCAGGGAGAACTGAAGACAGCAAATGTAGACAACTCTTTTGAGAAGTTTTGTTGCAACTAGGCAGTAACCGATGGGATAAGCAGGGTTATGAGAGTTTTTTTCAGGTGGGAAAATGCCAGTACTTCTGCGTGCTGATGGGAGTAATCCAGTAGAGAGGGGAGAGCTGATGATGTGCTGGTGTGGGAGAGAAGTGCGGGAGCAATGTCCTTGAGGGTGTCAGAGGGGCAGGGAGCTAGTATACAGGGGATGGCCAGCTTTAGACCAGAGCACAGATAACTCAGCTGTAGGAACTGGGAGGGGTTGGTGGGAGGTGGGACGATGTGAAGGGAGTCTCTGGAAGTTCTTCAGAAGCTTCTGTTTTCTCAGGGAAGTGAGAAGCAAGGGCATCAGCTGGGAGTGAGGAGGGGGGAGGAAGAGTTGGAGGTTGGAGGAGGGAGAAGATGTGAAAAACTCCTGGAGGGGAGTGGGAGCAGGAAAGGACGTGAACAGACTAGGGCAAGAGTGGGACACCTGGGCAGCTGGGGCCGTTGATGGCCATGCTCCTGAAATGACAGTGAGACCAGCTCAGGGCGGTTGTGTGTCTCTCTCCAGCCACGTTCAGTGCCAGGGTGCAGAGGAGTACAGTTAGTGAAGCTGGATTTAACTCTTAAGTAAGAGAGTCAAGAGTATATGCAAGAGAGGTTAAAATGGTAAATTTATGTATGTATGTAAGGGTGTGGTTGTGATGAGGGGTGAGGGTCAGAGAAGAGGACTGGGGTCTCCAGCAGAGTCGTGGGCTCTGGGGGTCAGGTTTCTGGACAGAGTGAGCTGGAAAGAAAGGAGATGGTGGTCAGAGAATTGGGTGCTGACGACTGATATTAGGGGTGAGGGGCTGTGGTTGCTGGAATTATAAGGTCCAAGAGATGACTCTGGAGTGAGTGGCTGAGGAAGGCTGGGGGATCACTAGAGGAGAGGTGGCCAAGTAACTGAGAGACCAGAGGTGTGGGAAGGACCATCCATGCAGATCCCGAAAAGCAGAAAGAAGAGGACAGGAGTCATGCTAGAGGGAGTGACAGTGAGCCAGGAGCTAAAACGCTCAAGAGATGAGGTGCTGTGTTGGGGGGTAAGATGCAAAGGCAGGGGTCTGGAAGCAGCAGTGAGGGGCAAGGAGGGTCCCTACCCCACGTCAAGGCTCTGGGGGAAACACTGCCACCACATGGAAGGTTTCAGCGGAAGCGTTCCTCAGCGGGGAGCCCGGCTTCTGTAGCAAGAAGGCCAAAGCGCGTTCACAGAGGTGGCTGAGTGTAGTGGAAATTTTACTTAGGACAGACCATGCAGTAGAAGGGTTCAGGTTGGTGGGAGATGGGAGCAGAAAGGGGTACACAGGGCTCTATGGAGGTGAGAGTGCAGGAGTTGAGGGGAGTCTGGGACTTTCTGTGACGCCTGACCCAGTCAGGGAAGAAGGGCATGATGCCAGTAAGGCAGGTGCACTCAAGACAGACCATGGCACAGAGGCAGAGTGTCGGGCTAGGAGCGGGGACGGGCAATGCAGAACGGAAAGTGCCCTTTCAGACCCTGTGAGCAGGGCTCACCTCTGACTCCTAAGGGAGTTGAAGGCATCTGGGAGACCAGGTCTGCATGTTGCTTCCATGGATGTTTTGTCTATACGTGCCACTGCCCATTTGGTTTAATTTCCCAAAAAAATTCTTTAAGGAAATACAGATGAATTTTTTTTCTATTCAATTTTCTTCACTCAGGTGACATCCTAGACCTCAGAATGTAGTGTATGGCAGAATTCCCTCTGATCACCTGGTCAGAGCAGTCACTGAGGCCTCAGAAGCTTCCTGGGGTGAGGGACGGGACATTAGGCCACAAGGAGATTGTCCTGACCGTGGTCACGATGGAGCACTGAGCTGTGAGAGGGGAGAGGAATCAGAGGTGTTAGGATGGGGCTGCTGTCTGCCAAGGGAGAGGAAGGCCGGGGCCTAGGAGCTGTGGGGCGTGAGCAGGGCAGGAGTGATGGCTTCAGCCAGACAGAGGGTGTTGTGGGGATGGGTGGGTTTCCCAGCCCTGGCTGCCGGGCAACCAGTGGAGCAAGCTAGGCGCCCATACTCTGGGAGGAGGAGAGGGAGGGGCTCGCTGTAGCTTGGAATCGTGACAGCCTGTGAGTCCCGAGGCCACAGATCCCTCTTGCTTTTGGCCCTGAATCTAGCTCCACAAGCCAGTTGGTCCAGAGGGAGACGGGCGGGTCAGGAGTGAGGATGGTCCTGTGGGACCCCTACCTGCCACCCCACCAGGCAGAGCCACGCCCCGTGTACCACCCCCTGGGCCACAGGAGGTGGGCTGGGGCAGTTATAGCACCCTTCAGGATCCCCCATAAACACCGCCCCACAGACCAACCCCATCCTTGCCAACATGGGGACCAGGCCAGGGTGGCTTGTTTTTGCACAGCGCCACAGTTGTTAGGTGTGAACTGCTACGAGAAATGACTTAATTAATGGCGGCCATGAGGAGAGTGAGAGAAAACTTGCTGTGAATCCAAAATGTGCCTTCCCTCCGGGCCTACGGATACTTAGAGCCTGAGAGGCCCAGCTCTTCGCTCTTCCTGCGACCGGCACTTTCAGCATCCTGATGTTTGCAGTGATGACGTGTGAGGTGTATGTGAGGGGCCGGGAGGGGGTCCCAGAGCGCCCCATGAGACTGAGGGAACGCACGGCTGGCAAAGAGAGGAAGGACTTATTCAACTAAGCTTTATCATGCACCTGCTTATCATGCAGGCCTCTGGGACCCCAAGGCAACGCCTTGCCCTCCTGGCAGGAGGCTGACAGCATGGTGGTGTGTGTGACAGGGACCAGGCTTCATTGCCGATTGGCAGCATCCCTTACTTGGTGTGGGCCTGCTTCTCTGTGTCTCTGTCTCTCTCCCTCCTGCCTTGTCTGCCCTGGTTCCCGTCTCTGTCTTATGGAATCCTTGGATTTCAGGGCAGGAAGGCCCTAGAATCCTCTGACTACACCCCTCCTTTTACTCCTGAGGAAGCTGAGGGGCAGACAGGGATAGCGACTTGCCCAAGGTCACATAACTGTTTAGGTGTCCTACTTTTTCTTTGTTTTTTTTTTTTGCTTCTTTCTATCATATTTGTCTCTCTTGTGTGCGTTTGCAAAACTGACACAGAAAGGCGAAGTCACACAGAGAGACAGACTGCCCCCTTGATAGTAGCAGAGGGTGTCCTGGGCACAGAAACATTCTGGCACAAAGAGGGAGGTACCCAGCGCCGCTCTGGCCTGGGGAGAGCAGTGGGGTAGCCAGGAGGAGGAGGAGGACTATGCCACGATGCCCCTGGTCTGGTCTGCCAATGTCCTGTTGCTGGCTGGAAGAAGTCCCTCACTAGAGGTGGGCGTTAAGGTGGAGACGCCCCTCCATCCATCTCCGGAGGCTGGGCCTGGCCCCAAGGTCTAGTCAGGGTTCCCTGGGGGCCTGGGACTTAGGCAAGACAGGTAGACTGGGTCCCCTGGCATGTCCTGGGGTTTAGTGACCAGAGGAGAAAGTGGGGGCTGGGTTTAGGGATGGGCCAGAACATAGAAATCAGGGGTCCTCAGCCTGAGAGCTCCAGGTGGTCTCACTTTCGTCTCTCTCCCATTCTCTGTCTCTCTGTCTCTGTCTCTGTCTCACACACACACACACACACACACTCTATCCGTGAGGGTAATTTCATTCCGCTAAGAAAAGCTTTATTGCTGGCGGTGTAGGGAAAAGGGGCAGCGGGAAGAGGTCTCTCCCTTCAGTCTGGTTTCCTTTGTTCCTCCCTTGCCTTCCTCCCGCTCCCCTTCCAGCTTCCCTCCTCTCCTTCTAGCCGCCTTCTTCCATTCTCCCTCCCTCTTCGCCTCCTCCCCCCTCCCCCTGAGCTGGGACCCCTTAATGGGACCTCCATAGAAGGCGGGGAGGGTGAGACTCTGGGCTCTGGCCCCAGCCTCGGTGGCCATCTTCCCGCAGGGAAGGAGTTAAGTCTCTTCGCTGCATCCCTCCTCCCTCCTCTGCCTCCCCCCCGCCGCCTCTGAGTCCTGCAGCTAGGCCCTGGGCTGACCTTCACCGGGAGGGAGGCCGCAGTGCGCATGCCCAGGCCGGCTCCGGGCCGGCTCCCGCCGCTGTCCCGGCCCCCGGCGGGCGAGGGCGAGGGCGGGCGGCTGCGGGCCGGGACGTGCCCCCGGCGCTCGGGCGCGGTGGGGGGGCCGCCGCCGAGCCCGTCCCGCCGGCCGCGGCGCATCTCTCCCTGCGCGGGGAGAGGCGCTTTGCCATTTGGTGCTGGTGGTGCTTCGGCGAGGGAAGGAGAGATGGGGGGACGGCAGGGGGGACTCCGGCTCCGGGCCGCCGGGCGGCCGCCCTCTGCCCGGACACGCACACGGCCTGCCCGGAGCACGGCCTGGGCTAGTCAGCCGCGCATAAGGGTCTAGTCCGGCCGGGAGGAAAGCCCCCTGCCCGCTGGCATCGGGGCTTTCCCTGAGCCTCCTTGCCACCCGGCAGGAGCCGGCGGCGTGGCACTGCTGAGGGCCCTTCTGGGGCTGAGCTTAGGGGATCCTGGCCTTTGTGAGGTGGGAGTCCTGGCCGGGGCACCCACACTGGCGCCTCTGCTTTCTAGGCTGAAGGCTCCCTGGTGTCCTCACACCTGGGGTCGCCCCTGTAAAAGCAGCATGCAAACGTGTCTGCTGGCGGGTGCCTTGTGAATTGTGCCTTGCAAGTGGGATGTGGAGGTAGTCAAGGTGTGACTGTGTGTGCAAATCCATGTGGCTCCTTGTCCGTCTGGTGTTTGCATTGGTGTGTGCCTCGGGGGCATGTATGCGCCATGTATCTGTTGTCTGTGCACCATAAGAATGTCTCCCAGAGAGGGAGCTACAGGGGGAGGCCCTGGTCCTGGGGTGGCCTGGGAGCGGGTTATTGGTGGACATGAATGACTTAGGGGCTTCTCCTCGAGTACCGCCAGAGCCCTTGGTCTAACCATCTCCTGCAGTCTCCTCCACCCCCAAGACCAGCCCCTCACAAATGCTGGTGTTCCCACTGTCCTTCATGCCCCTTCCTCAGACTTTTCAGCTGCCCAGTCTGGGATGCCCATCCACCTCCTCTGCTGTCTTCTTTCCCCAAAAGGCCTCTCCAAAGGTTGAGACCTCTGCGCTTTACACGAAGCCTAGAGGTGTCTACCCCTGCCCAGTCCCCTAGAACCTCCAAGGCCCGTGGGTTCACATGTTCATGCTAGAAGCACCCATGGCAGGTGGGGGTGTCCATGGTGACCCACAGTTTCAGGTAAGCGTCAGAGTATGAGCTCTGTTCACTGGCCCACTGGGCTTTGGGTGGTTGCAAGTGTTAGCAGACATCTGGTTAGGTCACGTCCCCGTGTCCAGGCATGAGGGGACAGTGGGACTTAAAGACTGGTCTCTGACTTGAGGGGGATGCAGCCTATTTGGGAAACCACATCTAATCCACACGAACCACAGGGCACCTCAGACACGAGTCAGTCAAGCGCTGATCCATGGCGCAGGACAGATGGCAAGGGCATTCGGAGAAGGGAAAGATCCACACATAGGAGTGGGACCAGGGAAGGCTTCCCTGGGGGAGGTGGGGCCAGAGCTGGGTTTTAAACAGTGAATGTGTTCTGGACAGGCAGAGGGATTCCAGGCAAAAGAGTAGCGGGAGCAGAGGCTTAGAAATGGGAATAAGTGAGGGGTTTTGGAGGTTAGCTTACAGACTAGAGAGATTACCTCCCCAGGTTACCAGCAGCTGCCATCATGGCCCATGGTAACTACTCACCCATCCCCACCCCAAAAGGGCCTGGTGTCTGTATGTGGGGGTCCTGGGGGAAGCCTAGGTAGAGATTTGGCAGGAATGGGATCTCTAGGTCCCCTGCTAAGCCAGCAGTAGAGGAGGGGCATCCGGGACCACAAACCCTCTCTGACCTTTCAGGGGATTGACACTGGGCACCTAAATGGACAGTGACAGCCAGATGCACAACCAGGGCCCGAGGAAATCAGGCTGCAGGCAAAAAACACTCCCTCGGTTCTTTGTCCTGACCTCTAAAGGCATTTTGAAGGGTTAAGGGTCAGGAACCCCCAGCATAATGCTGGGTCTTCAGGGTCTAACTTCAAATAAGTTTTCCAACACATTCTGCCAGGCATCGCCCCATCCTCACCTGGATTCTGACACTGCAGCCCCAGGAGGCCCATAAACCTGACCCACTGCTGTCCCAAAGCTGTGGGCTCATCCTCCAGGAGGAGAGGGGTGTGGCCTTTGAGGGCATGGGCGGGACCAGGGCTCCCAGCCTGGGGATCTCAGGATTTGCTCCTCCTGCTTCCTGTCCCTCCTGTACCCCAGGGACTGCCAGCTTCCTCCGCTTGGCCCCTCCTGGGACTCCCTCATAACCCCACCCCTACCTCTCCTTTCTTGGGGGTTTTGAGACTGGCCCTACCATACCCAGCGGGCCCAACTCCCCTGAGTCCCCTACCCCCACCCACACTCCATTCCAAAGCCATCAGGCCCTGCTTGCCTCACTCTCTCCACCCAGCCACCCAGGCACCCACCCCAGCTCCTTGCCTCCCCCACACTTCTCTTCCTGTTCTCATGAGCCCAGTCCACCTCCCTCTTTCTGAAATACTTCCCCTATTGCCCTCACTTTCTCACATGGAGACAAACAAAGACTCACATCCCCAGAAATAGACTCACACGGCGCTGGAAGACACAGGCCATGTCCTGCCACACACGCACCCGCACGCGCGCACACGCACTAAAGGCTCTCGTGGAGGGAGGCACACAGAGACGGCATTTGTCTGTGCACGCACATAAACATCCACACCCACCGCCACCGCGCCGTGCCCACACGAGGGTGCAGACACACACGGCGGGTGAGACAAGGGCGCACACATCCGTGGACGCAGGGGGACACCGCCTCCCTGGGCACACCCACCACTGCCGGCCTGGTGCAGGAGGAAGGCCTCCTCTGGGCTCAGGCTCCCCCCCGGATTCCTTCCAGCGAATGTTTCCCTACTTGGCCTGCCAGGTCTCTGGGGAAAGGGCCTCAGAAATGCAGCAGGAGCCACTTGGGGGGAAAGTTGGAACTCACTGTTCCCTGCCTGGCCCTGCTGGCGAATTCTCTAACTGAGAAACTATTCGTGGCGAGAGCCCGGGTGGCCGGCGAGCCCCCCGCCACCTCCCCTTGCGTCCCCTCCTCGCGCCGCCTCCCCGCGGCCCTCGGCCGGCCTCGGGCTGCAGTGGCGCTGCCCAGCGCCCAGGAGCCGGGCTTGCCGGCGTGCCTCGCTGCTTATCTGCGCTGTTTGGACAGCGAGGGTTGGAAAGGCAGGCTTTTCTGTCCCCGCCGAGTCAACAGGCAGACCCCGGGCCGCCGGACTATTTCTGTCTTATCAGTGCAGGAATGCGGCAGCCGCGGCGGCGGCGGCGGCGGCGGCGGCGGGCGGGCGGCGGCGGCGGCGTGGGCCGTGGGCCGTCAGGGCAGCCCTGAAGGGGCCCCCTCCCCACTCCGCTCGAGTAGAAGTGTGAGAGAGCCCAGCAGGACTCAGAGGGGAGAGTTGGAGGAAAAAAAAAGGCAGAAAAGGGAAAGAAAGAGGAAGAGAGAGAGAGAGTGAGAGGAGCCGCTGAGCCCACCCCGATGGCCGCGGACGAAGTTGCCGGAGGGGCGCGCAAAGCCACGAAAAGCAAACTTTTTGAGTTTCTGGTCCATGGGGTGGTGAGTGGGGGAAAGTTAGCGGGGGAGGGTGAGGAGCTGGCTCGGGCTGAATGGAGGGATGATCGGGAGGGGCCGGGAGGGGGCTCCCGCTCTCCCACCCCTCTAGCGGGGGGCGCCACGGCCCGCGGCCCAGCTCCGCGACTGTGCTGGCGCCCTGGCACCCGAACACGTCGTCAGGCGGCCAGCCGGGGATGGGTGTCCGAGCGGGGAAGGGAGGCGTTTGCATGGGTTCTTGTCAGGGGCTGGGGGTGGGACTTGGGGGTTGTCCCCCTCAAGTGGGGGCATCCCCTCTGTACCAGACGTGTTGTCTTCCGTTCTTTTCCTTGTGGGCCCAGGTGTTACCCCTGTCCTGGGGGTGGGGGTGGGGGACATGGCATCCGATGGGCTGGGCTGTCTGTTCATCCATTGGGACAGTGTCTCTCTGATTGTGGCTCGGGAGCAAGGAGCAGGTGACCCTGGAGGCACTGGGCGGGAAGCTCTCTGTCTGAACAACCTCTGCCTCCTGGCAGGAGGGCTCTGGGGCTTTGCTGATGGCCTCTGCCATCAGGGTCAGAGAGAGGCTCTCTCTAGGGACAGACCCCAAGTTAAGGGGTCTGAGGATCCCCTTGGCAGACTTGGCCACCAGAAGCTGATGTCCTTAATGCCTCAAAGGTGTGAAGGAAGGGCTGGAGTCAGGGACGTTAGGCCTAGGGACCAAAGGGGCAGGGCAGCACGTCCTGCCACGAGCAGACTTGGAAGGCACGCAGGGAGCTGAGGAAGCACACGGCGACCTAAGCAGATGGGGGACTCAGGCTGAGGCAACAGGGGCCAGGTTGGGAGGGGTGTGGAGGGCAGTGCAATGGGAGAGGCAGGGGCTCTGGGACGTGGGATGGGTGCTGGGGTTGGAGGCGGGTATAGAGGAAGCAGTCAGGTTCACTGTGGCCAAATTTGGTTGTGACCCCAAGGAAAGCATGTTCTCAGTGAGGGAGCCCAGAGTCCCTAGAATCTTGGCCCTTCCTTGGTAGCTGGCACCGCTGTCTGGGGGCTCTGGAAGCCTCCCTCTCAGGGCCTCTTCTGCAGATCAGTGAGTCTTGCTGGCCTTGATAAGTGGGAGAGCAGCTGATAGGGGAAAGGGGCTTCTCTGGGGCAGCCTGTCCACCAGCCCTGGGGATCTCTGGGGTAACTTCCCAGGGGTGTCTGTGTCGGTCAGCTAAGTTTCTAGTCCTCAACTTGCTGCTTGGGGAAGTCTCTTTAAAAAGGCCCATCGAGGAAGGAGAGAGGCTATACATATGAATTTTTTATTTGGCCAACTTAGAGCTTTAGTTCTTGGGTGGCTGTGAGCCCCACTGCCCTACTCCCTGTGCCCCCTCTGAGCTGGTTGGGAGTGGCTGGGCCTGGGCTCCATTCTGGGCTGCCACCCTCGAGGTGTGAGTGACAAGGTCAGGTGGGGTGGGGGAGGCCGACACATGGAGAGGCAGGTTTCGCTATGGGAGAGATGGGCAGAGACAGCTGAGTGAGGGGACGGCGGGGGGGGGCAGGGGGTGGTTAGGGTTAGACATAGTGCCAGGCAGGAGGGAGAGTTGGCAGAAGGGTTTCACCAAGCTCAGGGGCAGGGCTCCTTCTGTGCCTGGGGGCAGCTGCACTCCTGAGGGTGAAGTGGGTAGTGTTTGAACGATAACAGGGGCACAGGGTCTGCATCCTTTGCTCCCTAATCTTCCTGCATTCCTTGTCCCGGTCCCCATCCCACCCACCTTCTACTTTACGGCCCCTCTGGTCCCCCAATCTCTCTTCTGGAATCTGGACAAGTAGGGTTTAAGAAGTCTGTGAAACACTTCACTCCATGAGTTTGCATCTCAGTGGCTGGGGAGTACACCTGCTTCATATCCCTCTCCATGGCCCCCTTTGAGCCCTGACTTGTGACTTCACTGGGGTGGGGGTGGGAAATAGAGGAGGTCTGTAGGATGGGACCATCTCTGGTGATCCAGCAGACAGGAAGGGAGAGATGGATGTAAGAGGAAATGCTGCTGCCTTTGACTGACCCAAACCCTCTGGGCAGCCCACCCTTGACCCACCTTTCCCCTGCCCTCCCAATCAGAGAATCCTGGAGGGGTCTGGCCTCAGGCCCCTCAGGTTACCTCCAGCCCTGCCTCCAGCCTTCACCTTCGGAGCAAATTATGGGGGTAGACTAAGTCAGCAAAGCCCCTAGCTGTGGAGACTTGGAATTAGGCAAAGGGGGTGGCAGTTGGGACTAAGGGGGCAAAAGCAGGGGCCCAGAGAGAAAACTGAGTTGAGATGGGGAGGGGTGAGTACAAGGCAGGACAGTCCAGGAAGTGGATGGGGAAGCAGAGGATGGGAAGGGGGCAGCAGGAGTCCGAACAAGGACCTCAGCCCCTAACCTAGATGAAGCCCCAGAGAGCAAAAAGCCCTGACCCCCTCAGGAAACGACCGCTCAGAGGCTGCCTTTGCCAGGAGGAGCCGCGTGACCTTGGCTAGGTCGCTCTTCTCCTTGAGCCACGGTTGCCTCATCTGTCAAGTGGGGATGGAAGGACCCATTCAGTCTGTCTTGCAGAGGAGCTTGTTAATGTGCACATCCTTTGAAAAGGTTGAAAAGGCGCCGTTAATATTCATTTTCGCGGTACCTTCCGCAGATCTGAGGCTGGCAATGCCCTGTGCAGTTGCCTGGCTTCAGTTAGCTTCCTGCAGCGAGACGCAAAGCCCCCTCCGCCAAAGCCGCGCGGTTCCGGCGCCCCTGCCCCTCCCACCCCTCGCTCACGCCGGCGGCATCAGGGTCACCGGCCAGGGGCTTGGGGTGGGGGAGACGCGGCTCACCGCGCCCGGAGCCGGGGCCCTGGTCTGACCCGCGGGCGCCTGTTTCTGCTTCACCCCCGCCCCCCCACCCAGCGCCCCGGGATGCCGTCTGGAGCCCGGATGCCCCACCAGGGGGCGCCCATGGGCCCCCCGGGCTCCCCGTACATGGGCAGCCCCGCCGTGCGACCCGGCCTGGCCCCCGCGGGCATGGAGCCCGCCCGCAAGCGAGCAGCGCCCCCGCCCGGCCAGAGCCAGGCCCAGAGCCAGGGCCAGCCGGTGCCCACCGCCCCCGCGCGGAGCCGCAGGTGAGTGGGGCCCAGCGCGGAGGGGGCGGACCGCAGGACCCGCAGGGACGGGGTGGGCGAGGACCGGGATTGGAAGGGGCAAGGAAGAATGATCAGCAGGGAAGGAGTCGTCCTGGGTGGGATGGGCTCTGGGGAGGTGGGCTGAGGGGGCACTGGTCTGGTTCCTTTGTGTGCCCACCGTAGGGACTGAAGCTGCGGCCGTCGCGCCCTTCTCCTGGTCACCTGCTGCGTTCGTCTACCCACCCCTTGTCCCCAGGTCCTGGGTGATGCTTCAGGCTTTGGGGTGGGGGCGGGGCTGGTAGTAGGACCGAAGGCAGAGCTTTAGGACTGTATTTCTCAAAGTGTGGTTGTCCGGTGCGCCTTCCTCAGAAACCCCTGGCTTGCCTGTTTAAAAGCCCCACTCCAGATCTAGATCCGAATCTCTGTCCAGGGGGGTGGAGCCTGGGAATTTCCCTTGTGGGTGGGTGGTCTCTGCCCAGTCATGTTCTCAGGTGATTCTTAGGCCCTCAAAGGTTGAAGAGCGGCCATAATATGTCCTCTGGACCAGGTCTGCCCCCAAGCTACCAGGATCCAGTCCATTTCCTTGTCTGAGCCAGCTGGTGGCACCCCCAAAGCCCAGGCTGGTGGCTGGCAAGAGAGATGCCCCTCTGGGTTTCAGTGTTTAGCCAAACACACATGCTTTCCTTTGCACACCAGATGGAGTCCTATAAAAGGCGTAATATGGATTTTACCTCATTATTAAATATTTTTTACACATCAAGGAAAATTCACCATTTATAGGAATCCCGCAAAAAATTCTTTTGCAAAGTGAATCATCCATTTATACAGTAAACAAGTCCCTGATTTATCTTATATAAATGGAGAGTTTCTTACAGATACTTGTTCAAAACAAATCAGACCTTTAATGAAAGCTGCTTGCCTAGCCTTAGGATAGATTTTTGGACAGGGACGGGGCAGTGGTTGAGAACACCACACGGGGGCAGTATGGAGCCATCTCAAGGCTGGGTTCTAATCTCAGTTTGCCAAGGATTTTCTGGGGTGCCTTTGGGAATAAGAAGCAGCTGGTGAGTCCAGAAGAGTCCAAGTCTCAGCTAGCCCAGGTCCAGCCTGCTGTCATGTCCCACAGGAGAAGATCCACACACACACCCCTTCTCTGGATCCCTGTGGGTGTGTCCCTGGGCCCTGTTGCCAGGTGGTCCAAGGGCATGAGCATCCCCTGCCCGTCAGCATCTCCTTCAAGCCCAGGGTGGCAGGGTGCAACCCTGACCAGCTTCACACCATTGCCTCCTGCTCCAGGGATGTGAGGGGGGTCAGCTCCCCTCCCTTTGAGCTCAGGCCACCTTGGACTGTGCATCCCTGCTTAGCAGAAAAGGAAAGTCCTCAGAATCTGTCCTCTGTCTCCTCTGTCTTCCCTTCTCCCCAGCTTTCCTCAAAGCCTTCTGCAGCTCCCCCACCCCCAGCACCTCCTAAGTCTAAATTTCTCTGGCCCTGAGGATGTGATGGGGTAGAAGGGAGCTCCCAGACTAGAGAAAGGACGGGGTCACCTCTGCTTCCTGTGAGAGGACAGAGCAATGCCATGCACCACCCCACGTAGCCCCTTGGGCAGGCAGATGACGGGCTGTGGGAACCCCAGCCAGGCGGGCGGAGATGTCGGGATAATTTAGCAGGTGGCCTCGTTACTCCCAGATCTGTCGCCATGGTAACCTGGTTTTTTCTTTAAAAAATGTACAGTGCCAAGAGGAGGAAGATGGCTGACAAAATCCTCCCTCAAAGGGTGAGTGCCTTTCACAGCAGCCCCAGCCCACCCCCACCCTTTGCTGCTCCGCCCTCCTCTCCCCCCCACCCCAGCGCCCGGTGTCCCCTCCCTTCCTCCCTCAAGAGCAGGGCTTCAGCTTCATGGTCACTTTCACTTTTTGTTTAAAAAGCTAATTAAGAAGTGAGGTTCCCCAGGCCAGAGGGAGGGGGTGGGGCGGAGGGAAGGAGTCAAGTCATAAGGGGCAGGATCTTGGGCCTGGGGTGCAGTGGACTGAATTCCAGCCGTCTGAAGACATAAAGGTGTGGGACAAAGAGGGGACAAGAGCTAGGGGACCAGAGGCTAGCAAGGAGAGTGAAGGGAACAGAAGCTGGCCAGAAGGCCTGGGCATCACAACAGGACCCAGGCCAAGCTGGGTACGAGGGTAGCACCATTGAGACATGAATTGGAGCAACTGGGTGAGGTGCCAGGGTAGAGACAAGCAACGACATCCCTGAACTGTCTCAGGGACCCCAGGGTCCTAGCCACTTTGCAGACATCTAAGGGAAGCCCAGAGGCCGTGTGACAAGGGAAAGGACAAGATAAAGAGGTGAAGTCCTAGTGCTTGCTGGGCTCCACGGTTGTTACAGCCTCCCCTAGTGGTGAAATGCTTGGGGCCCCCTAGAGGGAGAAAGTTTTTATCCCTACGCATGGAGGCTGCTCCTGCGGGATAGAGAGTCCTGGGGGGAGGTCCCATTTGCACTCTTACAGTCCCAGAATCTCCATGCTCATTGTACCCTGGGACCTCATGACATGCTCACATTCCACCTAAAAGATTGGCTAAGGGGCTGGCCCGGTGGCGCAGTGGTTAAGTTCGCACATTCTGCTTCTGGGCAGCCTGGGGTTCGCCGGTTCGGATCCTGGGTGGGGACATGGCACTGCTTGGCAAAAGCTATGCTGTGGTAGGCATCCCATGTATAAAGTAGAGGAGGATAGGTATGGATGTTAGCTCAGGGCCAGTCTTCCTCAGCAAAAAGAGGAGGCTTGGCAGTAGTTAGCTCAGGGCTAGTCTTCCTCAAAAAAAAAAAAAAAAAAGATTGGCTAAGACCCTGGTTCCCTACCTTGCTCCTCCTCTTCTAGATCCGGGAGCTGGTCCCTGAGTCCCAGGCTTACATGGACCTCCTAGCATTTGAGAGGAAACTGGATCAAACCATCATGCGGAAGCGGGTGGACATCCAGGAGGCTCTGAAGAGGCCAATGAAGGTGCTTTGGGGGCAGGAAGAGGGCTCTAAGTCCTGTTCCCAGAATGGAGAAGTGGGGTTGCCCAGGGTGGGAGCACAGTGTTCGCTCTGTACTACACTCTTTATTTCTACAGCAAAAGCGGAAGCTGCGTCTTTATATCTCCAATACTTTTAACCCTGCGAAGCCTGATGCTGAGGATTCTGATGGCAGCATAGCCTCCTGGGAGCTGCGGGTGGAGGGGAAGCTCCTGGATGACGTACGTCCTGGCCCAGGTCTCTCCAAGTGTCCTGGGGTGGGTATGGGGCTGAGCTGAGGACAGAACTAGATGTTTGCACTAAGGATTAGGGAGTCAGCCCTGGCGAGGGGTGGTGGGTGGCCTAGAAAGACATTTTGGGTGCGGAGGTCTGCTTCTAACCGTGCTGTCCTACCCAACCAGCCCCACCCACTCCCAATTCATTCTGCCCCCATGGTCCCTGTTCTGCCCCCACGGTCCCTGTTCCTCTCCCACAGCCGAGCAAGCAGAAGCGGAAGTTCTCTTCCTTCTTTAAGAGTTTGGTCATTGAGCTGGACAAAGACCTTTATGGCCCTGACAACCACCTAGTTGAGGTAAGACCCAGACCCCTTCTGCCCCTGAGCTGCCACTCTTCCACAGACCACACTCCCTGAAGAATCTACACCACAGTCCCGTCGGCTACACAGATGTGGATCAGGGCCACCCTAGAGCCCCAGGCCCCACCAACCCAGATGGGCCTGTGAGTGACCTAGCTCTTCTCCCCTGGACAGTGGCACCGGACGCCCACAACCCAGGAGACAGATGGGTTCCAGGTGAAGAGGCCAGGGGACCTGAGTGTGCGCTGCACACTGCTCCTCATGCTGGACTACCAGGTCTGTGCCAGCCCCCTACCCTACAGACACCACACGAAGACCTGGACTCCCCCAACACTTTCTCTTAGGGTGGGCCTAGGCCTCAGAGGTGTACATCCTGAGATCCCATTCTCCTCCCTACTTCCCTTCTCCAGATGCATGTTTCTGTGGAGCCCAATCACCAAGTCCTTCCTGGCCCCAGCCTGCCTGCCCTATGCTCTTTCCACCTTCTCTTTTATCTAATTTTCACGGTCACCTTTTCCTAGCCTCCCCAGTTCAAACTGGATCCCCGCCTGGCCCGGCTGCTGGGGTTGCACACACAGAGCCGCTCAGCCATCGTCCAGGCTCTGTGGCAGTACGTGAAGACCAACAGGCTGCAGGACTCGCATGACAAGGAATACATCAATGGGGACAAGTATTTCCAGCAGGTACCCTCCCCCCTGAATGCAGGGACGTGGGGAGCAGGCAGAATTACTAGTAGGGGAAGTACCTCTACTAAGGTAGCACCACTGCTCCCTTCTAGATTCCCGGGTATCAGAAATGGTACACAGTCATGGTCTCGAAGCCAGAGACCAGGGTCCTAGTCCAGGCCCTTCCATGGCACAGCTCTGTGCTGCAGCCCATCCATTTTAGCCACACCATGTTAGGAAGCTCTGGAACCCTATAAGGCCAGTAGCCCCAGGTTCTAGTACTGGGTCCAGACTCCGAGTAAGTTACTGAGCTATTTTTGTACCTTGTTTCTTTGCAATGGGGTAATAATACCTGTCCCATCTAACCCACTGGACAGTTGGGAAAATCACATTGCTATGAAAGTAACTTGATAAAATTCTACCAAAGTAGAGATTATTAATAATTTTTAAATAAACACAGTAGGTAACCTGAGAAGTAAAAATAAGTCGATGTTTAATGAGCACTCACCATGTGCCAGGCATTGTTCCAAGCACTTTATGTGTACCGATCCACTGAATTCTCACAACAACCCTGTGAGATAGGTACTGTTATTCTCCCCATCCTAGAGATGAAGAAACTAAGGCCTGCTTGCTCAAAGTGGTCTAGGAAGTGGTGGAAGCAGGATTTATACCTAGGCCAGCCGACCCAGGGCTGTGCTGTCAGCCACTGCACTGCCCAACTCCTTGTCAGCCCTCCACCACCCACAGCCTCTCCAGTCGCAGCCCCGTGAGCACTGAGGAATTAGCCTTGCTCCTGGCTTCTTCTAGCCTTTCCAGGATAGAAGAATCCAGAACTGTAGTTATGCTCTTTTCAAGCACAGAAGAGTGGTCTCTCTCCTACTTCAGATTTTTGATTGTCCTCGGCTGAAGTTTTCTGAGATTCCCCAGCGCCTCACAGCTCTGCTATTGCCCCCTGACCCAATTGTCATCAACCACGTCATCAGGTGAGGCCCCAGCTTGCTCCTCAGACCAGGGAATCACTGGGGTCCTGCCCTCCCTGCCCCTGCCTCTTCCTTCCACCCCCACGACCCCTCCCTCCCCCAGTGCATCTGCCCCCGGGGCCCTTGGCCTCTGCGAGGGCAGCATGGACACCAAGGGCTGGACTTCCCTGGCAGCGTGGACCCGTCGGACCAGAAGAAGACGGCATGCTATGACATTGATGTGGAGGTAGAGGAGCCACTGAAGGGGCAGATGAGCAGCTTCCTCCTTTCCACAGCCAACCAGCAGGAAATCAGCGCTCTGGACAGTAAGGTGGGGCCAGAGCCCAGAGCTGGAGTAGGACATTAACCCAAAAATGACAAAGTGCAGACAGAACAGATAAGAGCACGGGCCTATGGAGAGATGAAGGGGACAGGTGGCCCTTCCCTTGCTACTTGGAGCCCCGCCCATACCCCCCTTCCCTGGGACTGCAGAGGCATCAGGGACCTAAGGGATCACCCTTCAAAAGAACAGCAGCCAATCTCTCCCCCTACTTACCCCTCCTCCTTCCCCTCCTCTCCCACATCACCGGGGCCAGGTGAAAGTGTCTGTCTTTCTACCTGTAGATCCATGAGACGATTGAGTCCATAAACCAGCTCAAGATCCAGAGGGACTTCATGCTAAGCTTCTCCAGAGACCCCAAAGGCTACATCCAAGACCTGCTCCGCTCCCAGAGCCGGGACCTCAAGGTGAAAGGGACTCAGGGAGCACTGGATGGAAGAGAAGCATATGGGGAAGACAGTAAATATGTACACAGGGACTGGAGGGGTCCACGCTCAGGGCTGACCCAATTGCTCCCTCCCAGGTGATGACAGATGTGGCAGGCAACCCCGAGGAGGAGCGCCGGGCTGAGTTCTACCACCAGCCCTGGTCCCAGGAAGCTGTCAGCCGCTACTTCTACTGCAAGGTGTGGAGGGGCCCGTGCGCCTCAGGCCTCCCCCTCACTCTAAGAGAAACCTCCCTTCTCTGCCTGGCCAGTGGCCCTGGCCACTCCACCAGCCCCCGCACCACATGTAGCCCTCCCTGTTCCCAGATGCTCTTCCAGGCCAGGCCGGGTGGCGGGGTTGTCCTGTCACTCACCAGCAACACCATAACCCTGCTCCTGCTCTTATTTCTCTACAGATCCAGCAGCGCAGGCAGGAGCTGGAGCAGTCACTGGTTGTGCGCAACACCTAGGAGCCCCTGAGAATGAGCACCACTGTGGGCCTCTGGGCCCACGCCCTGTCCCCCAGGGCTCTGCCATCACTCCTCTGACACCTTCCGGGTGAGGCAGGGGTCTGGATTAAAGCTCATTCATCTGAGAGCAGCTGTGTGGTCACTGGCAACTGGGGAGGGAGGGAGGTGGAGGGGAAGGCAGTGGGTTCCTCTGGGAAAACTCCCACCCCCCTCCCTCAGATTCTTCTCCTCACTCCATTTTCCCTAGACCTAAAAACAGTTTGGCAGAAGACACTTTAATATTTTCTTATTTAAAAAATACAGCAACAAGCTCTCCATCTGTCCATCAATCTTGCCTTGCCTTTCCCAGGGCTAAGGCAGAAAAGGGAAATATGCAGAGGTGCATGGCCCCGGGTGTGCTAGGTGCTGTTGGCCTGCTCCTGTTCAAACAGAGCCATGGCGAGCTGGGCACGGCCCCCCAGCCCCTCCAGGTTGCTCAGGCGGCAGCGGTGGTAGAGTTCCTCACTGAGCCGAGGGCTGCAGTCACGCAGGGAGAACTTCTGCACCAGCCCTGGCTCCACGGCCCGGAAGAGGTGGAGCCCTGAGAACCGGAGGAAAACATCCATCACCTCCAGCCCCTCCAGGGCTTCCTCCTCTTCCTGGCCTGCCAGTTCGCCAGCCAGCCGGGCTCGGGCTGCCAGGTAGTCCGCATTGTAGAAGCAGCCCTCCGCAGAAGCCTGTCGGTCAAACCTGCCTCCCACAGAAGCCCCCCGGGAAGGGTCAGCACCAGGAGGGGACGGGGGATCAGGGCCAGCCCCGGGGGGCCCCGGGGGAGATCTCTGTGGTGCCAGGGCAGGGTTGAACTCCTGGAAATGGACTGGGAAGAAGGCCTGCCAGCCGGAGATGGCATTCATGCGGCAGCGGTTAAGGACTTCGGGCCCAGGCCTGGTCCACACGGTGGTGAGGAAGAAGAGTGTGTCCACGGGATGCTTCTTAGAGACCACGTCCATGAGCCTCACCTGGGAAGGGGCCTCTGCTCGTACAGCGAGCCAGGCCAGCCTCGTCCCAGGATATCGTCGCTCTAACTCAGCCGCTGCAGCCTTCACCCCAAGAAATGGGTCTGGGGCCCCTCGGCCACCTTCCCGCGGCCCATAAACCAGCAACAGGGTGAGCAATGCATGTTCTCGTGGTTCCAGAACACTGGCTGCAAAGGCCTCGAGGAAAGCAGGGGCTGCAGCAGCTTCAGCCACCAGGAGTGGCAGCACCAGCTGCACGCGGGTGGCCTCAGTGACATAGGGCATAGGCAAAATTTCCACCCGGCTCAGTGGCCGCAGCAGGCTGACCCTGCGGGCCAGGGCCCGCCGATGCCCACGCTGCGTCACAGCTTCCAGCAGCAGGTCCAGGGTGTACTCCATGCCCCGCGCTGGATCGAAGCGCCGGTAGCCATTGAGCAGCCGCTGCTTTTGGAAACGCAGGCGGGGCTGATAGCGCCGATTCAGCTGCTCCATAGCAGTCTCCACAGCATCACCCACATCCGCCCTGCTAGCCCCTTGCAGTGGGCACTTGGGAGCCCCATCTGCACAGGAGAAGGTATGCTGCTCTGTGAAGTAGTCCCAGCCCAGCACCTCAAAACGAGAGTGTGGTGTGAAAGGGGCCGGGAGCCCAACGGGCCAGCTCAGCCCTGCCTCCCCCTCGGGGGTCAGCACAGTCAGGTTCCGGATCTGCGCCTAGGGTGGGAGGGACACACAGTTAGAGCCCATCTAGGCAGTCAGGACCCTAGCCAGCTCCAGCGTCCTGGGTTCTGAGCTGTACCCTGACTCCATCAACACTTAGTGAGGTGCCCTTCAGCTAATCGTTTACTTCCCTGTACTTTACTTCCTTTGTCTGTAAAATGCAGAAGGCATCTGAATCATCCCACCTTACACAGAGGCCATGAGGAAGAGGAGGAGGAGGAGGTGGGAAATGTGCCTCTGTGGCACTGAGAGCATCCTGCAACACAAAGCTGGCAGCCTTGCTCTCCCGACCCAAGGCATTCACACCCTCTTTGTGATGGGCCTTTGTTTTCACCTGTATCCCACCTCGAGAGAATTCCACCTTCTACCTTTGGGGTTTTGAAGGCCTGTGCTAGAAGTCCAGGGACTTCTGAGGTTTTCGCCCCCTTGGTGGAGAGGTACTACTGGAGAGGAGCTAAAACTATCCTAAGCACCGTACTGAGCCCCAATCCTCACAGTTCACCTGCAAACCCTTTTAATTGCATCCAAGTTGTGCCAGGAAGTTATGATTGACCTGGACCCCCAAGAGTCCCTTCTCCCCAGAGTTGTTTTAAATTTAGGTAGAGTCAGCCTCTTTCTACGCCGCCCAGCTTCCCCTCTCACTCAGCTGCCCGCTCACTGGGAGCCTGGACACCTGCCACTCCCTCTACCTCCAGCCATGGTCCCCTGGCTCACCTGCAGTTGCTCTATTTCACTGTACGCCCTCTCCAGCTCCAGAGCACTGAAGCGTTTGTGGAGCCGGTACATGAGGGTTCCCTCGGAGACAGGGTGTACTGCGAAGGCACTCAGGAAAGCCGAGCTCCCCTCCTTCTCAGGGTCCCTATTTTTGGCCAGTTCAAATGAGCGATACTGCTGCCCCTAGAGAGACCAGTCAGACCAATCAATGCCACACATGGAGGGCTGCCTGTCCCAACTGCTCTTAGCCAAACTCAGCATTCACACCTAATACTGCTGCTGTCACAGAAGGGAGGAGGGAACGAGAGCTCATTGCAGTGTCCCCTTAACCTTGGCCTTACTCTCACCACTGGATTGTGGAAAAAAGAATATTAAGTAGGCAACTAAGGATGCCCTCTTCCCCTAAAGAACCCCACGGTCTCTCAAGAGAATGAAAGCCATGAGCCACCAAACACTCCCAGTACCCTGGTTTGAGAGAATGAACCCCCTCTGGGATCGTCCCCTCTTCTCCAATAAACAGGGCAGCTCTCTGGGCTAGAAAAGTGACTACCTTACTCCTCCAGATGAGTGGACATCTCTAGGACATTCCCAGATCATTCACGACTGTGCATGTCAGGGGAGGGGGGGAGGGCAGGGCGCAGACGGGAGGCAGACTTAAGGTGAGTAGGGGCACCTTGCTGTCTTGCTCAGAGGGTCCCTAAAAAGATGCCAGTTCTGACAGAAGACTGCCAGAAGTGAGCAGGGGAGAGCCAGAGGGGCAGTCAGTGGCTGGGGCAGGCCGCTGACAGGGCGGTCAGGGGAAGGACAAAACGATGGCTCCAAGGTGGTGCTAGGAAGGAGCCAGCAGCATCCAGCCTGGAGACCACTCACGACTAACTTGTCAGGGACTGGGAGTGACTTGAAAGGGCTGTCACCTGGTGCTGTGAGACACAGCCAATGCCCAGAGAGTCGATGAGGCAGCGGCCAAGCCACTCGTCAGGACGAGCACTGAGAATATCTCCTCGGCAGCCATCCAGATGTGGCCGCAATCGAAGCAGGAGACTCCGTGACAACAGGTAGCCAAAGCCCCCGTGGCAGTACCGGGCCTGCTCGCCTGTGCCAATGAACTCCTCTGCCCGGCCCAAGTACAGGTCTTGGTTGATGCTGAGGTGGCCGGCAAGGGCTGCCAGGCGGGGGGCCTGCACATACGTGTCATCCTGCATGATGAAGAACCAGTCGTAGTCGGCCCCAAAGTGTGTGTGAAGATAGCGCAGGGTCTCTGACATGAGCCAGGCTGGCCGCTCGTCCCCATGAGATACCACCTGCATCCCTGCCGGAGTCCGGGCCCCTCGCTGCCCAGTGAAGTAGAGTAACCGAGGGAAGTGGTGGGCCACTGTGCGGTTCACAGCCACAGCAAGAGTAGACAGCGTGGCCCGGGAAGTCAGGACAGCCACCAGCAACCGCTCACGAGAGCCCAGCTCTGTCTGGATGTACCGAGTCCTGTGGAGAGACCAGTGTGCCAAGGTCAACTCCCTAACCTTTAGGAACCCAACTTGTCCAGCACATACATTGCCCTGGGAATAAGTGAGCTGGGGTTGAGAAAAGAGAAGGGAGAGACCTTCTCATCAATATTAATGAGCTACTAGAGTGAGCATCCACTGAGAAAGTGACACTGGAATTGATTTGGGGAGGGGTCTATTAAGGATAGATTAGATGGGTTAGATGCAATTCCTGCCCTGGATGTCAAGAACATCCAACACTAATTTAACACCATTGGATGAAAATTTTTCAGACCTGAGGAGGGAAAAGATAGGAAAAAAGTGTGATGAGTAATAAAGCAAAGAATTGCTCCAAGAAGCCTAACACAGCTTACCAGTGAAGGCAGAGGCAAGGACTTAGACGAGTCCTAAACTGGGGTCTGGGGGCCCCGTGCACACAGCTCTCACCTGAGCACCTTCTTATAGGGCTTGTTTGGATCCCTGTAGTAGGGGACAATCCGGGGTTTGAAGTCTTCATCACTTTGGTCAAGCCGAGTTCTTGAGTCTGGATTCTGTGGCCCTCCTGGCTCCCCCACAGCCTCTACACAGGGATCTTCTCCCTCACCTTGGATCCAGGAAACCCGCAGGAGGCTCAGGCTACATCCCAGAGACAGCCCTAGGATGAGGGGCAGTGCTGGTCGCAGCAGAGCCAACAGGGAACTCAGTCGCATGATGGTACGCCCTGCCACGTGTGTGCCCCAGAGGGCACAGCCTCAAGGATCGATCAGTGGGTTGATGGGCAACAGGCCAGTAGCAGGCCAGCAGTTTTAACACGGAACCTGGGGTCAATGAGGTCGACAACAGAGCAAGGTGTGTTTGCTTCCAGGCCCAGCATCCCCAGGAAGCATCTGCCTGGTCTTTAGTAACCAAGGAGTCAGATCTAACCTTCAGTCCCAATGGTAACAGATATGAGAATCAATTTTACCCACTATTGCTATTGTGGTCTGTCTTCCAATAGAAAAGGGAGGAAATAAAACTCAATCCTGCCAAACCTAACCCAAAAAAGAAGGACTACACACATATGTAGACTGCATCTAAATCAAGAGACAGCAAGGACGGATAAAGAGGTTGGGACAAAGCACATGCTCCACCAAAACAACAGCCCCAACTAAAGGAGCGTGCCTCAGTAGGCCTTTCCCAAAGAGTGCCCAGCTCGGGCACGTTTCTGTGCCCTGGGCACTCTACTTTAATTTATTGAAGGGGCTGCTGACCAGCTGCTGAAGGTGGGCACAAGGAAAGGGGTCAGGGCCTCTTTCTACTCTACCCGCCAGTGTTGAGGAAACACACAGATAGAGAAAACCCTCCTCCCAGTCAAGAGCAGTCACGAGCCACTGGCATTGTGTGGGCACAGAAGGTCTGCCCACCCAAATGAGGTGGACAGATATGGTGACTCAGCACCGAGAGCCTCTCAGGGGAGCACAACGGCTGATGGAACCATTTTGCAGGGCATTTTTCTCCGAATCCCAGCTGCTGAGATGTTGGTGCTGCCCACCTTCTTCTGAGAAGAGACAGGAGGCAAATAACAGTAACTCCAGCAGTGTAAGAGCGACTCGGTGTCTGATTTTACCAGGGCCCTAAGTACCCAAACCGAACCAAACCACACCAAACCTAACCGAGAGGATGAGAAGCAGTTAGAGACAATGCAGGGATCCTGGGCAAGCAAACGGAGGCTCGGCTGGCGTGACGGCTGCCAGGCCTGGCGCCCCTGCTCTACCTCTCAGCGATCAGAGATCAATTCTGGTCCTAGAAAGAAGGCCCAAAGCGAGTTTTAGCCGTTAGTCTCAAAACAGAAATAAAACCGGCTGCGTCACGGAGCTGTCGAGGAGGGGCAGGGGGACTCTGCTCGGTTTGTTCCGCGCAGGGAATGGAGGTCGCGGCTGGGAGAGGGCAAAGACCCGGTTCTCCGGTCTGTCGGCAGGGGCAAAAGCCCCGCTTGCGCGAGGCCCACCC
This sequence comes from Equus quagga, assembly GCF_021613505.1. NCBI lineage: Eukaryota > Metazoa > Chordata > Mammalia > Perissodactyla > Equidae > Equus > Equus quagga. The sequence goes on along the minus strand of NC_060274.1, from coordinate 126,478,322 downwards.
GAGGCCCACGGGGGAGGCCCAGCAGCAAGGCCAGGAGCGGCGGCGGCCGGATAACGGACGGCCCGGGAGCTGGAGACGCGGCCAGCGCTGACCCGGGGAGTGGGGGCGATGGCGTGGGGTGGGACGTGCTCCTGTCCCCTGGAGCGGCGCCTCTGTCGCCCTTGTAGGGGGAAGGGCGGGGAAGGTGAAACAGACCCCAGTGCCCGGCCGAGGAGCCGGTTCCGCTGCTGCAGCCACTGCCACCTCACAGCCCAGCCTGCGCCTTCCTCTTCCGCTCGCTGTCAGTCTCCGTCTCTATGGTGACCGCATCCGGCCGCTCGCTCCGCCACCGCCCTCTCTATGGTCGCCCCGCCCCTTCTTGCATCACATACCGGCTGTGGGGCAACAAGTTCGGCAGGGCCAGTCTCCCGCCCCCACAAGAAACGCGTGCATTCCACAAACGCTAACCCGAATGGACCCACACTCGACCCGAACGCGCCCCAGATCTTCAACCTGAACTCTGTGTGCTTTGGAAAAAATACCCTCCCCATCAATGAGCGTGCTTCTGCCTCCTACACGACTTCTCCCAATGGGCCTCGAAACCCCCTCACCCACTCGGTTATTTCAGAAACGTTTGTTGTATGCCTACTCAGTTCCAGGCCATCGTAATGATACTGAGTAAACAAGCAGTAGACCAGATGAGGCTGATCCCCGCCCTCAGGGAGCTGAGAGTTGAGGGAGACAGGTATTAAACACACACTTGTAACCACAGGAACAGAATGTCACCCCAAAATATGCCTCTTTGGATTAGGCATAAGAATTACTCTAGGCTGATTATTTTGAAGAAACAGCAGACACGGAAAAGCTCTGAAAACCCATAGAAGTTACCCATCTCTAAGGAAAATTTACATTTATAAATCTCCATTTGTGTGCCTTCCTCTCTGAGCCAGGAGGGAGAGGACTAAATCCCTAGGAACTCTCAGCAGCAGAGAAGGGAATGCCCTAAATCTACGTGAGAACTTCACCCTTGTTTGCTGTGCTGACCTCATCTCAACAACAGAAGGTTATGACCATTTTTCAGGGGCGGGAGCCAGCCAGGAGTGTGTGCAGAAGAGAAAATTTTGATCTGTCCATCGAAACTTATCCTGCTAGCGCTTCCACACACCAGCCTGCCCTCCTGATTCCTTACACCTTCCCGTCTTCCCCGAACCTGGGAGACAGATTTGAGGGCCCATCCTCCCGTCTCCTTGCCAATCAACTATGTAATAAACTTGCTTCCCTCATAGACCGGTGTGCACAGTATCTGCTTCTGTGTCCACAGGTGGAGAGAACCCTGCTGGGTAACACATTGACATACTAAAATATAAACTGAGGTAGAAATCACAAATGGTGATATAAGTACCATTGCAGAAAACTAGATCCAGTGGAAAAACAAGACAGGAAGAATTAATTTAGATTAGGAATTTGGGAATGCTGAGATCCAAAGGTTCAGTAAGTTACCCAAACAAAAAGTGGAGAGGAGTTTTCTGGACAAAGAGCAGAGCCCAGAAGGCCTGGAAGGAGGAGAGATTGGCCTAAAGAACTAGGAAGGTGGGGCGGCTAAGCCTGGTGAGAGAGGAGAGAACAGCCCAAAGGGAGGCTCAAGGGCAGGCAGAGCCTTCCAACACCACAGCCCACAGCAGCTTTCCAACCAGGATGGCACTACTCTAGGAGGCAATTTGAAAGTCTACAGTGGCAACTGCGTTGTCAAATGGTTGAGGGGAGGAACCAAGAATGCTAGATGTCTTGCACATTGCAAGACAGGATCACACAAGAAAGAACTGTCTGTGGCCGGGCCGATGGCATAGCGGTTAAGTTCTGCACACAGCACCTCAGTGGCCTGGGTTCATGGGTTTGGATCCTGGGCATGGACCTATACCACTTGTTAGCCATGCTGTGGCAGTGACCTCTATATAAAGTGGAGAAAGACTGGCACAGTTGTTAGCTCAGGGCTAATTTTCCTCACAAAACAAAAGAAAGAAAAAAGAATTGTCTGTCCCACATGGCTTTCAAATATCCTATTGAACATTCATGTAAGTGAAAAAAGTAGTTATAATCATCTGATCCTTGAGCCTATTCTGTGTTGTTTTGTTTTTTGGGTTTTTTTGTGAGGAAATTGGCCCTGAGCTAATATCTGTGCCAATCTTCCTCCATGTTGTATGTGGGACACCACCGCAACACAAGCTTGATGAGTGGTGCGTAGGTCCATGCCCAGGATCCAAACCTGTGAACCCTGGGCCGCCAAAGGGGAGTGCGCGAACTTAACCACTACACCACCAGGCCGGCCTCACCAACTCTGTGTTTTACATATAAAAATGAAGTAATCTTGCAGGGTTGTAATATGTGCTGAATTTTCAAGGAATGTAACCAACGTGTAAATGGAAGGAAGATTATACTTTGTTTTGTTCAAATATTCACTAAGAATTACTCACCATGTTGGAGAACTATATCACAGACAGCAATGTCACTCATGGTATTCTGTCTGCATTTGTATTGTCACATTCAAGGTGATCCCACATACAGGTACAAGCATTGGACTAATTATGTTTTCTAGCATGCTGAAATAACATTTTATTAAATTTTATTAAAAAGGATTTCCTGGGACTGGCCCAATGGCGTAGTGGTTAAGTTCACACATTCCGCTTTGGCGGCCTGGGGTTCACAGGTTCGGATCCTGGGCACAGACCTGGCACCGCTCATCAAGCTACACTGTGGCGGCATCCCACATAAACTAGAGGAAGATTGGCACAGATGTTAGCTCGGGGCCAATCTTCCTCACAAAAAGAAAAAAAAAAGGATTTCCTTTTCTTTCCTCTGTTATGATTAAGACACTATAATTTTTTGAAATTTATGTGTGTAGTTAGGTTATATCTTCTATGAACTTTATTTCAAAATAGTAAAGGGGATGTAATAAAAAAGACATGTTTGCTATTAAAAGGGAACACTGGGGCTGATAGAGGTAAGACCCACGGTTCTAGGAAGTATATAAGATAGAACTCACCAGCACTGTTATCCTTCACTGTGTTTTGGTCTTATCCTCAGACTGCAATTCGATATTCCCTCAGCAACTGGCACATAATAGGTGGTAAATGAGTGACTTGTTAGAAGAGACTCTGGGAAGCAGAGCAGGGACACTCACGTTGAGGTTGGAAGATAAGGTCCAGACCAGCATTGTCCAACAGAAATATAATGCAAGCCACAAATGTGAGCCATATATGTAACTTAAAATTTTCTGGTAGCCACATTTTTTAAAAAGCAAAAAGAAACAGGTGAAATTAATGTTAATATATTTTATTATATTATTAAACACATCCAAAATATTATCATTTCAACATGTAATCAAAACAAAAACTTGAGGTATTTTACATTTTTTGTCCACACACCATCTTTGAAATCTGATCACACTTACAGCATACCTCAATTTGGACTAGCCACATTTCAAGTGCTCCATAGCCACGTGTGGCTAGAGACTATCACATTGAATAGCACCGTTCCAGACCCTTCTCAGTCACTAAATTTCTAGGTAATTCTGGATGAGACATTTCATTGCTTGGGTCTCAGCTTCTTCATACTTTAAATGAAGAGTTTGGACCAAATATTCTTGCTTCCAGCACTGACCTGTGACTTTTCCTGTTTACCCCATCATTTTCTCCTCCTTTCTACCCACATTTCTCTCTCTCCTTCCCATTTCCCCATTTCTTCTCCCCTCATCCCCAGGTCTGTTCCATGCAACAGATCTAAACCCTAGGTGGGAATGGCAGAACTTCTAAGTGACTCACAAGTTTTCTAAGCCACTTTTGTGCTGTGGGAGATTCTGCCCAGCAACTGTCGATTCATAGGAAATCGTGGATGTGATTGGTTGCTATGCAGGTGGATTCAGAGAAGTAACTAGTTAGTCTTTCTTTTGCCATCCAGAGCCATTTTACAGAGTTGGAGTTCTGGAACAAGAAGATTCCAGCCTCAAATCCTGGCACTCTCTCCTACCAGCAGTGTTGTTTTATTAACAGCTCTATGCCTTCATTTTCAATCTGTAAAATAATAATAATACCCACTTCAGAGTTTGTTGAGGGGATTAAATGGGATGGGATAGATGAAAGAGCATAATAAATATCAGTTCTCTGTAACCTGTAACCTGCCTATAACTATGCATTTTAATGAGGCTGGGAGAGGCAGGCGTATCGCAGACAGTGCTCTCAGGAAGCCAGACGCTTGGAGAAGTGATTTTATGTGACCCACAACCATATATAACTTCTTGGCTTCATAAAGAAAGGCTCTGCCGTCAGTTAACTATTGTCTATATCTCTTTACCTAAAACAATGCTTTTGTCCACAGTAGGTACTTAATATTTGTTAAATGTATTAAATTAAATAAATATCTAGTGCATACTTAGGCAAGGATTCCACTACTAGCAGAGAAGGCAAGAAGGAAGCCTAGCAGAACTCTGGCTAAGTAATAATTAGCCAATTAGCAAAAATTAAACTCTAATCTTTCTAACCACCATATGAGGTAAGTACGATCATTATTCTTGTTTTACGGAGGAGAGTATGTATTTTGCCCAAGGTCACACACTGTAAATGGTAGAGCTGGGGTTTGAATGCAGGCAGTCTGCCCCCAGAATTCTTGCTCTTAATTATGCCATGACAAGTGAGGTCCCCACCTAGGTACTCCAGCAGCGCACAGAAATCACTTTTTTTCATGGCACTAATCACCCGAATGTCATGGGCTGTTTACTTTTTGAATGTTCCTTCTTAACTGTGTTTCCTGAGGTCAGAGAATAACTTGTCACCCTTTGCACCTCTGGCAACTAGCTCTGAGCCTAACATATAGTGGGCACTTCATTGGTGGGAGGGTATTCTAGAAAAAGTTATGCTCAAAGGCATGAATGTATGCAATAGCATAGCTTACTTGAAATACAAGTAGTTAGATTCTACTGCAGCATCAAGTTTGAGGAAGAAAACTAATTCTATGGTGGGAGGAGTGAGTTTATTTTTCAAAAGGGGGTTACTTTTGAAGAATGTGCTCAGAGGGAGTAGCAGCTTCCTTTGCTTCCCTCCAACTGTGTCACTAATGGTGAGGCACCGCTGGTCAGGAGCCCGGAGAAGTAACAGGGATCACAAAGGGCCTGCTTTGTATTTGAGGTTACAAATTTGGGGTTTACAATGCGGGCAATGAGAAGTCTGCTGAGAAATTTTAAACAGTGAGACTCAAAGGAAAAGTAACGGGCGAAGTCACATGGCTAACTGATGACAAAGCTAAATTCAGAAAAGGGGTCTTATTTTCACTTCAAGATCTTACATGGCTAACAATTCTGGAGCGGGTAGGCTAAGCGGCCAAGGTTTAGGAATAACGTTCGGCACCTTCTAAAAGTTTGGCGAACACTGTACCAGGCTCTAAATTCTCAGTTTCATGAAACAAGGACGCCTTTCTTTCATGGAGGAATTCTGTTCGCTTTATCTTCGCGGTAATGCGCCCCTCTCCCGGCCCTGTTTCACCAGCCGCCTCACTCTTCCTCCTCCTCCCTGCACCTCCCTTCTCTTCTCTCCCCATTGTTTCGACGCATTCCCGCCTGATGCATGCTGGGAAGCGTAGTCACTCACCCTGCCGCCCGAGCCGGTTGGGCGGCCCTATAAACTCGGTATCTCCATGTAACTCAACAGATATTCCAGAGGTTCGGTAAAGCCTGGAAGACTCAACCCGTTTATCCGAGGAGTAATCTGGGATTTGCAGTTTCCAGTGCCCAAAGCTGGCCGCTAGCATACGACTCTCGGACTCTAATACCCCCAGCCTCGCGCATCCTGATGACGTCACGAAGGCCCGGGAGGCCCCTGGGATACGCGGTAGTTCTCGAGGAGGGGTCTGAGCCCTGGCCGCTGCTACTCGAGGACGACACTTCCCAGGAGTCTGCGCGGCGGCGCGCCGAAAGCCGCGCGAGGCCGTGATTGGCTGGTGAGCCGGCCGCACGCGGAGGAGCCCAAGGAGCCCCTCTGTTGCGACAGAGGCCGAGCGGCGAGGCCCAGTGAGTTGGGGGAAGGGGCGCTCAGGGGAGGGTGCCGGCCGGTGAGGGGAGGGAGGACGAGAAGAGGGAGGAGGGACGGGGTCGGGATGGAGGAGGCGGCGAGGGAGAAGAAAAGGCCAAGGGAGAGAAGCTGACGGGCCGGATTGTGGGGGAGGTTCGGGGGCTGGCGAGTGAGGAGACCCTGAGGGGACTCACTGTGGGTAGGAGGAGTGCGTCCCAGGAAGAAGCTGGGTGGTGTGGAGCGGGGCGACGGACAGGCGGCCGGAGGCAGATGGCAGGAGGAAGCCCGGGGAAGCGAGGCGGCCGGCTAGAGTGCGGAGCGCCAAGTTGTGGGGAAACCGGAGATGGGGACCTCTGCCGAGGGGCAGCACCTGGCCCTAACTGGAGGCCCTGAAAGGAGGAGCGTCTCCAGAGTGAGGCAGTCTGTGGGGATTGGTGGACAAAGCCTGAGGGAAGAGATATTAAGATTAGAAGAGCGGCCGAGGATCAGAAGTGGCTTGAGAGACCCTGGCAAAGTTGGGAGCGACTAGGCAGGGGCGGAGCTAGGTATCGGAGGCTGGGTAGGCAAATTCCTGAGAGGGATGGAGCGGGGCCCAGGCACTCTTACCAGAAGTTTAGAATTTTGGGGTGTTTGCCTTCCGTCAGGCTCCCTGAAAGAACAGTAACCTACTCCTGTGGTTCATCACCATGCCTTCTGACCTGGCCAAGAAGAAGGCAGCCAAAAAGAAGGAAGCTGCCAAAGCACGACAGCGGCCCAGAAAGGGACATGAGGAAAACGGAGATGCTGTCACAGAACCACAGGTGGCAGAGGAGAAAAATGAGGAGGCCAATGGCCGAGAGACCACAGGTGAATTGAGGGAGAGGTGGGTTCCTGGGATGGTTGCCACGACCTAATGGATGCCCCAGCTGGAGTCAGAGTTCTGCTGCTGGGGGCACTGGAGAATATATCTGGTGCCACGAAACTTTTCATGATGAACCAAACCAATAGAGTTGGAGTTTGTGCCATCCTGTTATTGATCAAGGAAACTGAACACAAGGTTCTCACACACTCAGTGGCAAGCAAATGTGGGAGTCGTGCTGCCTTGCTGCTCTGTCTACTAGACTATGAGGAGGAGGTCAGTTCCCTGCCCCTTTCTTCGTTTCCATTTCTACACATGGTGATCAGCGTGCCAAGTTCTTGGCGACATTATATGTCTTCCCAAGGGTAATGACTATACTAGCAAGAGGGAAACTTATGATTTGTTTTATGGTTTTTTCCTGGAAGAGAGATGCCTTTCTGTTATTTGTATTTGGGGAAATATTTATTGAGCACTTCTCAAGTGCTGACAGTGTGCTGCATGCTGAGGCACTATAAACATAGTCTGCCCTCTGATAACTTACAGTCTAGGTGGGGAAACAAGGCAGTGTGTGATAAAAAATATTCAGGCCCTTGGCAGTCTTTTCCCAGCCTTCTTCTCAGCCCCTTGAAAACTCCCTAAACAGGCCTTTTGCTCCATCCAGGCGTTATTGTCCCTTGAGTAGTCACCACATTTCTGTCCTTTTACACACTAAATTCTAATACCATAATTTTTGTGCTAGCTACATTTGACATTTCTCTTAGGGCTCAGCTCAAGATAGTAAAGCCTTTCCTGATGAAACCTGACCCCAGTAATATTTCAGTTCACGATACCTCCATGCTGTCTTATAGGGTTACCTTTTTATGTTCTGTCTTCTGTTTCTTCAGCCAAATTGTTTGATCTTTGAGTGCAAGAACTGTGTCTTGGGTAATACTTTTTTGTATGACCAGCCTTGCAGATAGAGATCCTAAGTAAATATTTGAAAAGGAAAGGAGAATTACAAGTGCAACGTATAAAAGACAAGAATTCAGAAATGTGGAAGTTAAAAATGATTGAGAGGAGAGCATTGAGTGGTAGCAATGGTCTCCAAAATAAGAATTATGGGAGAAAGCTGGTGCAATAAAGTCAGGCCGTGGGGAAGTTTTATTCCTGGCCAGAGTCGTGGAGGGATGGGAAGTTAAGAATGATGGGAGTGGACACGCAGGCCGAGTTGTGATCTCTAAAATAGAGAGATGGGGTCCCTTCTAGGCCCTCAGGAAGCATGGTTAAGCAGTATCTATCATCAGCTCTGTAGGTACTTTCTAGATGAATTGGGCAAGTAGAAAAACTGAATCCCACTTTGTCCACTGTTCCCATTAGAGATTTCTTATTCACCTTTTCTCTTGGGAAAATAGAATTTTCCAGGGAACCCAGCTCAGGGATACGGGAGCTTTGGTTTTCACCCTGCTTCTGCAGGGAGCTACTGTTCTGAAACGTGAACTCTGTTTTCTTTCTAACCCTCTTAAAACATTTCTTAAGGCCAGGGACCAGGGTCATGTCTGCTTTCATAATTAATGGATCATCTGATTCCTCTCCCAAGACTGGGTCCTCTCTCCTTTCTGAGTTTGGGATTACTTGATGCTGCAGGTCACCATTCTCCAACCTTCACCAATGGCCATTGCCACATGGCCTTCCTTAGGTAGTAAGATATGGAAAGAGCAAGATAAATATCAAAGACAGTGACCTCTGACAGTCAGTTCAACCTTCTTTCGAATGTGGGACTCTTCAAGACAGGCAGTGGAGTCCCCTTGTTTGGGGAATGAATAGAAAGGAACTTCTTAGGAAATCTACATTGTTTATTCTCTCTAATGAAGTTTACTCCAGAATCCCTTTTCCATTTATTCAATGCTGTTCACTGGTCTTTTGAGTGTGTTTTCTGGGATGCTGTAGGCTAGACAATGAGGTCTATTTAAGTCTCTTACTTTTGAAGCTCAGGAGATGACTTAGGTCCTAGATTCTGTAAAATGGAAGAGATCAAGAGAAAATGGTAGATAGGTTTCACTTTTTTTTTTTTGAAGATCAGCCCTGAGCTAACTACTGCCAGTCCTCCTCTTTTTGCTGAGGAAGCCTAGCCCTGAACTAACATCCGTGCCCATCTTCCTCTACTTTATATGTGGGCTCCTGCCACAGCGTGGCATGCCAAGCGGTGCCGTGTCTGCATCCGGGATCGGAACTGGCAAACCCCAGGCTGCCGAGAAGTGGAACGTGCGCACTTAACCACTGCACCACCAGGCCGGCCCCAGCTTTCCCTTAATTTTGCCTGAACAGATGGAGACCTAGACCAGGGATTGGCAAACTTTTTCTATAAAGATCCAGACAGTAAACATTTGTGGCTTTGTGGGCCATGCGATCTCTGTTGCAGCTGTTCACCTCTGCCCTTGTAGTGGAAAGCAGCCATAGACGATACGTAAATGATGAGTGGCTGTCTTCTAAGAAAACTTTACTTACAAAAACAAGCAGTTGGCCAAATCTGGCCAGCCGTTTTTAAGCCATCCTCCTCCTAAGCTAAGAATGGTTTTTACATATTTAAGGGGTTACATTTCAAACAGTAGTATATATACCTACCTATTAGTCTCAGTTTTGCCATTGGCCCATAAGCCTTAAAATATTTACCATTTGTTCCTTTAAGGAAAAGTTTACCACCTCTTGATCTAGATCATAAGCTTCTCCTTACTCTATCTTCTTAGCATCTAGAACAGGGATTGGCACAAAGTAGGGCTGTGGGACGCCTGGTAACTCAACCATATTGAAAAGAGACTTTTTAGATTCATCCTTTCAGTCAAAACAAAAAATTTGACCTCCATTCGAAAAGCATTCGTGAAGCACTTATGTATAACATAACTGTACTGGGAGCTGAGGTAGATGTGGAGTGACTGCCATCTGTCTGGTAGGCTGGCGCCAGCACTGGTAATCTCCTGACAGCAGGGTGTGTTGAGAGAGTGACCTAAGACTAACCATACCACACACCTGCTCCCTTGGAGTTGCTCTCCCCAAGCCTTCCTATCCGAGGAGGGCACTGAGCTTTCTTCCCTCCTCTTCTCCATCTTTACTCTTCCTGAGGACAAGCACATAGGCTTTTCTCATTTCAGGGGTTCTACTGTAAAATCACCAAGGGAACTCAAGTAAGGGTGACAAAGACTAAGAAATTAGAAAGTTCTCACAGTGATGGAACCTCGTGTGTAGTCTCTAACCCCTTTCTGAAAAGGTGGATAGATCACTTTATTCTCTTTTGGAAGAAGCTTACCAAGACTCCCTCTACCCCCATTTCTGTCCCACTTTCAACAGCTTTGACACTTTGCTTTCTGGAAAGGTGATGTAGTGAAATGAGTAAGTTCATGGTCTTTGGGGTCAGACAAACCCTGGTTCAAATTCTGGCTCTGTCATGCACTAGCCGTTCTGACCTTGGCTGTGTTATTTAACCTCTTCGTTTATTAAATGGGGGTTATAAGTATATATGTCACATGGGTGGGTTATGAGGATTAAATTAGGTGGGGAATGATGATGTAGGACAGTCCCAGGTACAGAGTAAACTCAGCAACTATTAGCCAGTTAATGTTAACCATTAATATTAATAGTTCTTCCCAGCCTAAAGATATAATCATATCTGAAAAACCACAAAAGTAGAACACCTAGTCTCTTATCTTGTGTCAATTTGCATCTCTGAAACCCTCTAGGCTTGGGAACTTTTGGTTTTCCCAACCTTGGCCCTGCCTCATTGATCCCTCTGCATTTTCTTACACTGGTCCTTCTAGGCAGCTTAGCCTCCTGGAAGCACTGCCTAGAAGTTCTCTAGTTCTCTATCCTTAGGATAGGAGAATTGCATCTCTCTAATATCTGCTTTCTTTTGGGCATTAGGACTAATTCTTTAACACATACTCATGGAGGACAATTTGGAGGTCTAGCTATGGGAAGACCATGCACTTATGTTATTTAAGAACAAGAGAAGTTAGAATTAGAAGGACAAGTTGCGAAATAAAAAGTGTCCCAGAAAGCAGACTCTTAGGGCAGATCTGTATGCAATGTACACCCTGTTTAAAGCTAGTGAAACATCTGAGTCTACTCAAGTTGATCTTGAGCCCAGGTCCTTCAGGACATGCCTTTCCAGCATTCAGTTCTTCGTATAATAATATTTGGTAATCTAAGTGGCGAAAGCCACAAGTGCCCAAATAGGGTCTTGAACCCTGGGCCCTTGGATTAAAAGTCTGACGCACTACTAACTGAGCTACGCAGGTGCTCTAATACGTGCCTTTTTGTGTGAGAGCTGAGTCTTATAGCCCTCTTCCCAAATTTCTTTGATTTTCTGTCCCCAGAAGTGGATTTGCTGACCAAGGAGCTAGAGGATTTTGAGATGAAGAAAGCTGCTGCTCGAGCTGTCACTGGTGTCCTTGCCTCTCACCCCAACAGTACTGATGCCCACATTATCAACCTCTCCCTCACCTTTCATGGTCAAGAGCTGCTCAGTGACACCAAACTGGAATTAAACTCAGGCCGTCGTTATGGCCTCATTGGCTTAAATGGAATTGGTGAGGCCCTTAGAAGGCAAGGTGGGGGGTGTCTCTCCTTGGCTCATCTGTCACTCAGCAAGTATTTACTTAGCATCAGCTGTGTACAAAGCAAGGCATTTACAGTGTGAGTGGGAGAGCAGATATGCCCAGGGAAAAGGAACTAGCACTACAGAGCAGTATGTGTTAAGTACCACATGAGTGGTTTCCGACAGTGGATGCTGGAGAAGTGGGTGGGAGGGCTGGGGGTTGGGGTCTGTGAGGCTGTTGTAAATGCACAGACTTCACAGAGGAGGTGTGGGACAAGAATTGGAGGAAAGTTGGAAAGGTGTCCCAAGGACAGGGGTGAGGGAGTAATAGCAGGATTTGAATGAATGAAAGGAAGGAAGGTACTCAAAAAAGTGGTGAGGTTGTAGTTTGGCTGGAGTGGAGGAATTGGTGTAGGAGAATGACAGGCAAAACTGAGCTGAGTGTCCTCTTCTCTTCACCTTGTTTGCTTGCCCCTCTCAGGAAAGTCCATGCTGCTCTCTGCTATTGGGAAACGTGAAGTGCCCATCCCTGAGCATATCGACATCTACCATCTGACTCGGGAGATGCCCCCTAGTGATAAGACACCCTTGCAGTGTGTGATGGAAGTCGACACAGAGCGGGCCATGCTGGAGAGGGAGGCTGAGCGACTGGCTCACGAGGATGGTAGGGCTCCACACTGAGGGGCGTGGGGGTGGGGTTCTTCCCAGGAAAGGCCCAGGAAGCCTCACAGGCCATGCACTGCCCACAGCGGAGTGTGAGAAGCTCCTGGAACTCTATGAGCGACTGGAGGAGCTGGATGCTGACAAGGCGGAGATGAGGGCCTCACGCATCTTGCACGGACTGGGTTTCACACCTGCCATGCAGCGCAAGAAACTAAAAGACTTCAGTGGGGGCTGGAGGATGAGGGTTGCCCTCGCCAGGTGAGTCCCTCCGTCCTTCCCCACCCTCTATACTCCCTATTTTTTCAGGGTTGAATGCTCACTCCAGTGGAACCGTTTAGAACAGGGGTTACTGGTTAGTAAGGGCCAAACAGGACACAAACATTGACGACTCGGAAGTGGGTGGTATACGTGGGCTAAGGAGTGAGCTTCCTGACTGAAGTGGTCATTGTTGGATTTCCAGCACAGAGTTTAGGAATCCTAGGACCAGCCCCAGGTAAAATGGCAGAATAGGTCTTTTTCTTTCCTTTCCTCCTGCCTCCCCTCCCACCCTTTTTTGTGCTTCAGTTCTTCTAATGCTTGCTATAAAGATAAAATGTTAGACAGCTATTAGAGCATCTGTCCTTCTTACCCTCTTGTGAGTTGGACCCAAAGTGAGTTTCTGTAGACCATTATTCCCCTAGCAGTCCCCCTGAAAGTCCTCAGTTAAATAGGTGATTTCTTACCTCACCATTTTCTGTCAGGTCATTGGTGAGGCTTGATACACTGCTTTAGCAAGGCTGCTTGTGCCTGCCTGAGACATGAGAGCAGTGGTTCCAGGTGCTAGCAAAGATTAGCCTCAGCTTCTCATAGAGAGCTTTTAAAAAAATAAAGGTTCTAGCCTCTCCTTCAGATCTATGCAGGCAGAATGCTGGAGTTGGTGCCCAGAAGTCTTCTTTCTAAAAAGCTTTGCAGATGTGGGAACCAGTGCTATCCCCTTGCTTCTCATGTCTTCAGATTCCATCTAAGAAAAAGAATATTTTGCCTTTTTGCTGGAGTCTGGCAACCCTACCAGATAGGTTTAACCTGAATACTTTTTGCTTTAGCAATTTGTTTCCTCTGTATCCTTTAGCCTTCCCAGTGGTCACCAGTCTCAGTGTAAGAGACATTTAGACTCATAAGGACTCTTACAGCCTCATCTCCAAACTGCATTATCCCTCTGCTTCTCAGCCCTGTTACGTGTCCTTTAATCTCTGCTCTTCAACTCTGGTTTTTCTTGTAGTTCTCCTGTTTCCTCTGAGGTATAGAACCTAGAATTGATTTCAGGACACAAGCCAGACCTGACCAGAATTGCATGTAGCAGGCAAGGCTGTCCCCTCTTGTGTAGCACCTGTTAGACTGAAGTGGCTCTGTTTCCTGTCCTGTCCTTCAGAGCCCTCTTCATTCGGCCCTTCATGCTGCTCCTTGACGAGCCCACCAACCACCTGGACCTCGATGCTTGTGTGTGGTTGGAAGAAGAACTAAAGACGTAAGAGGGTGGGGATGGGGTTGGGGAGTGGGTGGGCCCTAAAGAGGGAGTTGAGCAGAGTCCATGGGAAATGGATGCCCAGAAACTGAACTGATAATAGAGCAGTGAGCAAATGAGCTGAAGTGAGGCCAGAGTGAAGGCCAGATTGAAAAAGTGGTGAGCACCTTTAGGGCTGGCCTTTTTGTTTGATTGTTTTTGTTTAGTCTGAAATGTGTGAATTTTTTAAAAACTTTTTGGGTTTTTCCCTTTATTTAAAATATAACATTTTAATTAAAGACAATATTTTTTTCTTAACTGTATTACATATATATCATATAAAGGAGGACTCCCATCTACGATCATGATGTAGTGACAGAGGCACTGCAGTGGTCCTTCTGTGGCTAAGGAACTGAATAACCTGGAATGTTGTGCCAACTTTGAAAGAAGGCTTTCTGTGGTCTCTGCAATGACTTGGTACCTTCTTTAAAAAGAAGAGCATGGTGGTTTTTATTGCACTTGTTCCAGTTCTTCCAACCCACAATTTTTAGACACATTTATGGGTGTATTTGTGTACATACACTTTTGTTTTTGCCATCACTGTACCATCTCCACTGCGTTCTTTTGAAAATTAGAACAGAAGATTGAGGAAACTCAGACTGTCACACTACACTTTGAAAGGCACTTTGAAGAATGTCCTTACAGGGAGATTGTGCACTGGTGGCTTAGATGCTTGCTGAGAGTGGGAATTGGCCAGTAAATCTAAAGGGTGCTCAGATGTGAGGATGGGAAAGAATGGAGGTTTTCTAGGCCTGACTCTCAGCTCACCTGTGGTGGACTGTCTTCGTTCTGAGTACCTCCTTGACTAATTCTTTGGCTTTGCAGTTTTAAGCGCATCCTGGTCCTCGTCTCCCATTCCCAGGACTTTCTGAACGGTGTCTGTACTAACATCATTCACATGCACAACAAGAAACTGAAGTATTATACGGTGAGTGGGCCTCACCTTCTCCACAGTAACCTCTGTGCTTACCAGTTCCCTGAAGTTCTCCTTTAAAAAAAAGAATGACTTAGCAGCCCTTTTCTACCTATTGCTATAAAAAGATGTGGACAAGGAGTCCTGCAGCCTGTTTTATTTTAGTCCCATAGTAATTGCTTTCAGGCCATAGGCCATGCATTGGCAGCCTGTGCACATGGTGTATGTTTGCCTTATGGCAAAGACGTTGACTTTTTATGGTGCTGAGGCAGGCCCTGCTGCCCTCCACCTTCTTAAATGGCTACTTACCTCTGCTCATGACAGTTGACACACTTACCCCTCCTTTCATGAAGAATGTGAATCAGGATCTCAGCAGCCTACTTTTGAACCTTACCTTTTCATATTCTGTATTTCAAAAAATATATCAAATAAAAAGTGAGAAGTAGAAGTCCTGTTTATTTGTCATTACGCTTACCAGAGGAGTATTAGGAGTTTCTTATTTAGCCTTCTAGAAATTTTGTGTGTACTTGCAAGCATTTATAGAAAATTTCATGTATACATATCACAGTTGTAGTCTTAATAATCATTCTCTTTTGTAGTTGCTTTTAAAATTTAATATATCTTGGACTGCTTTCCATATGAATATATATAAATCAACCTCATTTTTTTCAGTGACTGCGTATTATTTCATTGCGTGGCTATCTTATATCTTGTCAGAGCCTTTTTGCTGGATATTTAGGTTCAGTCCAGTATTTTGCAGATAGAAACTATGGCAGTCCAATTGTGCAGGGTTTGCCAGGTCCTAAATCTGCTTGGTCTAACGTCTTCCCTCCTGGGGGCAGTTCTTGTAGTTTGGGTAGGGCTTCAGCCTCTAGGGGTGGGGAGTAGTAGGGGATACTCTTGGCAGGCTGTGAGCTTCGTGAAGTCCCTCTGATGGTGGTTTTCAGGGCCACTCCTAGTGCTGTGGATGTCTTTATGGCTAACGTGAGGATTTGATCTGGAGCCCTGCTCTGGCCAGGCTAACAGTGAGAGGCACATAATTTGAAAGATCTCAGATTCTAGGTTAGGATGTGCTTTTTCAATGCACTTCCTCCTTCCCTAATGCACAATCTTATACCCAGGGCGAAGTCAGATGCCATTCCTTATCCCCCGTACCCTGAAAGAGAACCCAGGGCTGAGGCTAAAGCTGCCCACCTCACCTGGCGCATTTTCCTGCAGGGTAATTATGATCAGTATGTGAAGACACGGCTGGAGCTGGAGGAGAACCAGATGAAGAGATTTCACTGGGAGCAAGATCAGATTGCACACATGAAGGTAGGGCAATTGTAGAGCTGAGCTCACCTTCTCCAGGAGAAGTGGATGAGGGTATTTGGGGAGTTTAGGGGTGCTGGAGGAGGTCAGGAAGAAGTTGTCATCAGTTTTTACCCTGCATTTGAGTTGTTTGGTGCCTGCTTATACTCCAAGCCCCCTTTCTGGTCTCTTTCAGAACTACATTGCTAGGTTTGGTCATGGCAGTGCCAAGCTGGCCCGGCAAGCCCAGAGCAAAGAGAAGACGCTACAGAAAATGATGGCGTCAGGACTGACAGAGAGGGTCGTGAGCGACAAGGTGGGGTCTGATAGGCTGAAGTTAGGTGGCCTAAGGTGAAGTGGATAAGAAAGGACCTAACCTGATAAATGCCCTCTCCTCTTTCTAGACACTGTCATTTTATTTTCCACCATGTGGCAAGATCCCCCCACCCGTCATTATGGTACAAAATGTGAGCTTCAAGTATACAAAAGATGGGGTGAGTACCTGTGTGTGGTTGGGAGGCTGGGGTGCATTTTACAAGGTGAGCATCAACTGGGTAGGGGAGGGTCTCCTGTTCTTTGCCAACAACACCTGTAACCCATGTGGCACGGGGGATTTTTCAGGCATGGCAGCTGAGGTCCCTCATCCAGGGACTCACTGTGGCCCTCTTAAAGTACTTGGAAGGAAAACTGCTCAGCTGGGTTAGCAGCTGTAGGCAGTGGGTTGGGGTCTGCCATGAGAGCAGTGTCCCTTCTCCACACTCCCACCTCCTCCAGTGGTGATTGGGACTTAATGGGGTTGTCCTGCCAGCCAGATTGATCAGTGCCTTAGCCTTGTATCCATCTCTCTCTCACACCCACCTCAGCCTTGCATCTACAACAATCTAGAATTTGGTATCGATCTTGACACACGAGTGGCTCTGGTGGGGCCCAATGGAGCAGGGAAGTCAACTCTTCTGAAGCTGCTAACTGGAGAGGTATGGTGCCAGGTTGGGGTAGGGGTCTTTCAAGAGTAGGTGCTTGCTGTGTCTGAGGAAAAGGGGACGTATGCAGGAACCACTACTCTTGGAGGGCCTGGGTGCCCTGGTGATGAGTGAGTCATCTTTTGGGGTTGGGGGTGTCATCACTGGGCAGTGCTGATGTTTGGGGCTGTTTTCTCAGAGAGAGCAAGGGAAGGAGGGAGGGGTCTGTGTGTCAGTGTGAGAGAGAGAGAATACATGCATGTGTCTCAACAGTTTTCTGTTTTCAATCAGAGCATTTAGAATACATGAACCTGTGTACATTTAGAGATGTTTTTATTTTAGAAAATGTATGTTGTACCTTTTTCCAAGTCTTTTATTATTGAGTAAAGTGCATTCTGTAATAGACATTTAATACCTACTGAATAGATTGTGTTGTATGTATCTTTACCTCCCTTGAGAACATCTTTGCCTTCCTAAATATTTTTAAAGTGGCCAGAGTAGCAGTCTGTGAGGTGGTGATGTAGATCCTGTTCAGGAAGCTGGATGAATCTTGTTCAGTGTTAACATATGTGTGTTTCCCTGCTCTGCCCATGTCTGCTTCTGACTGGGTTTTCTTTCTTATATACTTAGCTTTCCCCTTACTACTCGTTTCTTTCTAGCTACTACCCACAGACGGGATGATCCGAAAACACTCTCATGTCAAGATAGGACGTTACCATCAGGTACAGGCCTGGAGTTGGGGTGGAGGGATTTACCCAGGGTGTGGGAAGGTGGCTGCATGTGACCAAGTTAGTTCCTACCTGTTTCTCTTGGGATCTTGAACAGGTACCTGGGTAGAGGTAGAGAATTACTCAGCAGGTAACCCAGCAGGGTTCCTTTTGAAGTGGGATACTCTGAACCTGCTGTTATGATATCCTGAGTGGGTTCCTTTTTTCCTGTAGCATTTACAAGAGCAGCTGGACTTAGACCTCTCGCCTTTGGAGTACATGATGAAGTGCTACCCAGAGATCAAGGAGAAGGAAGAAATGAGGAAGATCATTGGGCGATATGGTCTCACTGGGAAACAGCAGGTCAGTGGAGGGGGTTGTGGGAAAGAACCCCAGATGACTAGGAGACTGGCTGGGTGGTCAGGGGACACTGTCCTGGTGATCCGGGTTTGAAGCTATCCCCCAAGTCTCCTCCGTTAATTCTAGCCCCTAAGAGAACCGCTATCTTTCCTTTACCCTAGGTTGTTATGTATTGGAGCATTTAGGTCTTTTTATGAGGGAGGGGCAGGGAGAGCGTGCCAGTCTCTGACATGCCCTTGCCACCAGACTAGCAGGATGAGCCATAATGTTTGAGGGCATGGGAAATTGAAACCTAGAAAACAGATTCCTGGATTCAAATCTGGACTGAGGGTCCACTGGATTGCTCCAATTCATTAAGATTTAAGTGCTGCGAGAGAGTAAGAGGCATGGCCTTGGTAATGGCAATGGCTTCAGGCTTCCACTTGTATCCCTCTCAGGCCTTGAGAGACTGGTGACTATGCCACCATCTTGCTCTGTGATCTTGGGTCTTCCTGAGCCCGACTTCTTGTAAATAGCAATAATATTAATGGAGGAGACTGGGGAGAGAGGTGAGTCTCTCCCATCTCTCTGTGTGGTGTACAGTGGGGATAACACCAAGTTATATAAATGTTATGGTTCCGCTCAGGTGAGCCCAATCCGGAACCTGTCTGATGGGCAGAAGTGCCGAGTGTGTCTGGCCTGGCTGGCCTGGCAGAACCCCCACATGCTCTTCCTGGATGAGCCCACCAATCACCTGGATATTGAGACCATTGACGCCCTGGCAGATGCCATCAATGAGTTTGAGGGTGGTATGATGCTAGTCAGCCATGATTTCAGACTCATTCAGCAGGTGAGGCTCCCAGCTGGGGTGAGAGGCCTGGTGGAGGGCATCTAGGAGAATGTTGGGTGGAACACAGTTGTGGCACCCGGAAGGCACTTAATAGGTTTATGGGATTTGGTAAAAGGGCTCAGGGCCTCATAGGGTGATGACCTATGACTCTTTGGGAAACTTAGAAAGGCTCAACAGAAATACTTCATTTCTTCATTAGCTATTTGGGGATGTTAGCCTACTTGGCATTGTTGACCAAAATCACGGGGGGAGTTGGGTAGAGTATGGGATGCTTTTACTACTTTCTTCAGCCTAGAAATTGTATTATACTAAGGAGGATTTGGATTAGACAGAAGGCTACCACCGGTCATTGGTGGAAAAGCTGCTGGTCATTTTCTGAAGCTTTGGTGAAGATGAGGTAGAGGAAAGGAAGCTGAGAGTAAAGCCTCTGAACGGATGTAGGCCCTACCAGGGAACTGGAAATAGGAATGACGTAACAGATCCTGCTTGGAAGGCTCTGAACCTGCTGTTATGATATCCTTGAGTTAGGCCATTAGACCATCCCGCAGAACGAAAAGGTAGTGAAACCAACCATGAGCTGGATATGAGTTGGGATGGGCTGGGAGGGTGGGACAGGAGGAGCTTGTAGAGTTTTCTTCCTGGAATTCCTTGAGAACAGTCTTCTGGGCAGGGATGGGGAGAGTGCTGGCCAGGATTATTATGTCTAGGATTTGTTTTCTAGGTTGCACAAGAAATCTGGGTCTGTGAGAAGCAGACAATCACCAAGTGGCCTGGAGACATCCTGGCCTATAAGGAGCACCTCAAGTCCAAGTTGGTGGGCGAGGAACCCCAGCTCACCAAGAGGACTCACAACGTGTGAGCCCTCGCCCAGGCCAGGCCCCTGGGGCCGGACTCCTGCATTGCTGCAATACTGCTTCCCAGCCCCTCCCCCATCCCCACCTGCCTTAGCTGCACTCTGTGATCTTATCTACAGCTGGACAGTACCTGTCCGTTTCCTGTCTTTCCAGTTACTTTTGTCCATGTCTGGACTCGGCTGGCTCTTCCCACCAGCCCCTTGCCGGTTATTGACCCTGATAGTGATGCAGCCAGAGGCACCCGAGGGTTAGCGCAAGGGCCCACGCCCAGAGTTCGCCCGTGAAGGAGCTTAGGATCCTCGTTTTCTGGGTTTTGGTGATGTTGGAGGAATACCCCCAGACCACCGCCCCCATTCCTTTCTGCTTCTGGTTTGGAGCTCTGGACCAGGGCCTTAGTCCTGGTCTGTTTTTAAATAATTATTTAACAGTGTAACTTTTAGACCTGCGTGACATCTACAAAGCGTCCAATAAAGAAATAAGAAGCCATGGTCCCTACCTTCCTTCTCGGGTCTCTGAGCCCCTTGCTCCCCTCCTCCCTGCAGTGCCAACATTCACTTCCCCTCAGCAAGAGCTGGGGTGGGGTAGGTGGGATGGATGCAGACTGAAGACTAGTCCGTAGGAGCTGGAAGAACTCTGATTTGAAATTGTGCCTTTCCTTAGGCCAGTGGTTCCCAAACTTTAATGTGTATCAGAATCACCTGGAGGACTTGTTAGATCAGATTGCTGGGTCTTGCCTCAGAGATTCCGGTTCAGTAGGTCTGGGGTGAGACCAAGAGATAACATTTCTAAGAAGTTCCTAGGTGATGCTGATGCTTCTGGTCTGGGGCTGCACTTTGAGAACCACGCTCCTGGAGCATGTTTTTCAGAGTGGTGTAACGCCCTCCTACCGCCACCTGCACCACAGCACTTGGGAAACTTGTTAAAAATGCAGATTCCTCAGGGAGCCAGCCTGGTGGTGTGGTGGTGAAGTTCACAGGCTCCGCTTTGGTGGCCTGTGGATTCAGAGCCCAGGCATGGACCTACACACCACTCATCAAGCCATGCTGTGATGGCATCCCACATACAAAATAGAGGAAGATTGGCACAAATGTTAGTTCAGGGACAATCTTCCTCACCAAAAAGAAGAAAAAGAAAAATGCAGATTCCTGGGCTCCAGACCTATTGATTACATTTGGTGGGATAAGAGAGATGCAGAAATGGTCAGGAGTCTATTTTCACACTCAAGTTTGCAAACCAGTGTTCCTGGCAGGATACAGGAAATTTTATTATTTTACCTGTCCACAGCCTTAATTAGCAGTAATTTACTTCCAACTGGGGCCTCTGCATAGCCTGTCTGAACTTGAATAGCACTTCCAGCCTTTGTGCCACAGGCACACCAGTGGCCATCCTTACTGATGTGGATTCATCACTTCTGAAACCTCAGCAGCCATCCCTGTGGGAAAACATACACAGCCGTGATTTTTCAGCTTTCATTATAGTACATCCAAGACTATGTAAAACAAAAAAGTCCCAGCTGGTGTCTAAGCCCCCAAGGAGTTCACGATCTAATGGGAAAGCCAACGAGACTAGAGAACAAGATAGAAGGGGCATAAATCAGATGGTAAATTGTGACTTCGGTAGCAGGATACACAGAAGGATTCAAAGGGGAAGGAAGTCTCCAGTGGGTAGCTGCCCAGAAGGGCTGGGTTGGTGCTCTAACTTGAAAGATGAGTAGGATCTTCTCAGCTGGCTGTGAAGTCCAAGAGCTGCTCTGGGCAGAGGGAACAGTAAGAGTGAGCATAAGGTGAGAAGCTGCAGCTGAGCCCGAGACGCCGAGGCTGGTTGAGGGGCATGGCTCCTGCTCTGCCGTCAACCCCAAGGGCCTGGCCTTGCTGCTTTGTGCCTGAAGTGCGTCCCAGAGCAGAATGGCCTACGTCAGTCCTGAGTATCCAGAGACTTGGTTGTGGGGAGAATGGGGATGGAGAGGAAAGCTCCTGCTACTTCAGCCGAGGGAGGGCCTGGGGATGTTGTTAAGAACTCCCGTTAAAGTCAGGTGGGGTCTCCAGCGTAGTGTTCCTGAGGTGCTAAGGGATGGGAGGGCTTCAGAACCTGAGAAATGTAAGTAATAGGCTAGTCAGCCTGTCCAAAAAAAAGCCAATCTCAAAAATTTTAAGAATGCCTAAAAAGCCCACAAAATATGTATTTCCACAAATGCCTAAAATTAGCGGTGCCTTATTTTGGGTTAAGGATTGCCCTCTGGGTTCTCTTAAACCCAGCACGTTAAGATGTGGCTGATGTTGAGGACTGGGTGAAGAGGTGAGTTGAGGGAGGCGATTGATTGCTCAGGCTCTCTTTCCTCCTCTGACAGGTGGTGCTTGTCTTTAGTCCTCTTCCCTGGTCTTCCTGACTGGGAAACGCCTCTTTCCCCCAGCCTGTGCTTTTCATTTTGCTCCAGGTTTCTTTAATCAGCGTTCAAGAACCTGAAATATTCGCTCACATATAGGTGCAAAGTGGACAGGACTAACTTGCTCCATTTAACAGCCACATTTTTCTTCCCTTCCCTTAGCTGCTAACTTCCACAGGACCCCGCTGTCATCTGCTTTTATGGAGAGCATCCAGTGTTTCTCTCCCGACTTCCTCCAGTCGTCCCAAACCCCTCCCTGTCAGACCCTCCCAGCTGTGCTCTCCTGCTGCCTACACTCTTGGCTCAGCGCTCTGCTCCATCTTCTGCCTTCAGTCCATCCTCACTCTACTCTCCACCCATTGATTCCTCTCTGCTTTTCACACCATTTATCTTTCTCCCTTTCTTCCCAATTAAATTTTCCTCCCTTCTCCCCAGTTAAATTGTAGCCATCCTACAAGACCAGCTTCAAGTCTATCCCATGAAGCCTCCCCTGGCTACTGCAGCCCTCGCTCATTTTTCTTTTCTGGACTCTGTCCCTACCACACACTTTAGCCCTTTTACTCCACCCTAATTGTTTGATGTGAACCATTCTTGTCTTCAGCTGTACTGTAGGGCTGTATGGGGGGAGCGTGCCTTGTGTTCCTTCTGACGCTCCCCAGCACTTTGAGCCATGCCGAGCACAGTGGGTGCTGAGTGATTGCATGGCATGGTTTGGTGGCGTGTGAACTCTAACAAGTGTGTAATACACTGGGAGATGATCCAGTGAAGGAGGGGGCTGATGAAGGGTTTCTTATTCAGAGACAGAAAATCCCAATGGGGAGAGGAGGGAGCAATTAGTCTCTTTCAAGATTAACCCGGAGCATGTTCTGGATAGAGCTGGGCCAAGCCCCACCCCTCCATCCCAGGTGCTGGCTCCCAGGCCCACCTGGTGGGCAGCTGACTTCATAAAAGTAGCCCCCAAGGAGCAGAAAGTGGCTGTTACGAGGAGCAGGAGGATGAGTACTGAGCATGGACAACAGCATCAGTCTGGGGGCCGAAGGGGCTGTAGTTCTGGGGACAAGAAGTCCAAAAAGCGTAGCCGGCGCAAAGAAACCTACTCAATGTATATCTACAAGGTGCTGAAGCAGGTGAGAGTGGGGAGCTAGCTTGTGTGTGTGTGTGGAATGTATTGGCAAAAGAGCCTTGAAAGGGTGCTGAATGGAGAGTCTGGACTTGGTTTAGTCCTGGCACTGAGGCGAGTCACCTCAGGCACACCGTGTCCCTCTTTAAGGTGGTCACCCTTGATCTTGGAGGTCCCTACACCTCTCAGCATCTATTGTGCACCTGTGACGTGCAGGAGACATTTAAAGCATGCTCCCTGCCATAGTTCAGAGGCTTACAGGGCTTTTGGACAGAAAGATGATTATGTGGAATGCTAAGTGGGTCATAATTAAAAGACAGGGAGGACTACAAGAAAGTGCTGGGCTGGGCCAGCCCCGTGGCTGAGTGGTTGGATTCACGCACTCGGCTTCGGCGGCCCGGGGTTTCGCCAGTTTGAATCCTGGGCGTGGACATGGCACCGCTCATCAGGCCATGCTGGGGCAGTGTCCCACATGCCACAGCTAGAGGGACCCACAACTAAAAATACACAACTATGTACGGGGCGGGGGGGGGGGGGGCTTTAGGGAGAAAAAGGAAAAATAAAAGCTTTTTTAAAAAAAAAGAAAGTGCTGGGCTAAAGGTGATCAGGTATCAAACACATTATGTTACAAACAAGAAGTACTAGTTAGTGGTAGCTAGAGCAAGGAGCAATTTGTGTAAAGTCTTGAGAAAAGTCTTTCAGACGAGGGGCACCCAGTCTTTTGGGGGCTAAGGCGTTGGTCTACCTTATAGATGAGGGACCCAAGGTCCATAAAGGCTTAATGGGTTGACTGAGTCACATGACCTGACAGCAGTAGAGGTCAGATCCCCCTGGCTCTGGGCAAGCCCCTCACATACTTCCACCCCGGAACCCACAGGTGCTCTCTATTTATGCAGCCTACCAGAGCACCTGCGAGACGCACCTATTCCGGGGACTCACATGCAGACAAACATTTCTGAGCACCAATGGATACCCAAACCCAGTGTGGAGGGTCCAAGACAGCCTGGCCGCAAGGCCTCTGTCCTGCTCGGCAGAGCCGGGGCCAGGAGGAGGCGGGGTAGCTATGTCGCCTGCCCTGGGTCTCTCCAACCTGCCTAAGCTTCTTACCCTCCATTAGATTAGATCTCAGAGGTGGAACCTGTCTGCAGTCTGAATCCCATCGGCAGTTTTAGTGACCTGACAACCTGGGTCTCTGGGAATGCTTGGGTGAGGTGGGGTGGATTGGCCAAGAGGGCAGCATCAGAGGACAGACTCCAGCGTCCTGAAGAAAGTGGGGTGGGAGAGGGTATTAGTAAGCCCTGCAGCTTAGCCTGACTTTGGGACTCAAAAATTGTGAGGGAAGGGTTGGACCAGGACTGGACTCACAGAGGAGAGCTGAGGAGCAAGTTACCCACATACTGCGAAACTTACTGTTTCACCCCCACCCTGAGGAGACCAGGATGTGATGACAGCACAAGGGGTATAGACCAAACCAGCCTTGTACTGGCTCAAATTTGCTGCTGTCAGTGGTGACCAGAGGTGGTGGGGAGAGTGTTGGCGGGGCCAGAGAAGCCTGAGTTCTGGTTCTGTCTCCACCATTGGCTTGATGTATGTCGTTGGGCAATCACTTATCTTGCCCTTTACAGAGAAACGCTTACTGTCTGCCTACTTACATTTTAGGATTGTTATCAGGTCCCTATCTTTGTTTTACTAGAGATCACCTAGTTCAAAAGCTTGTGGGACAGAAAAGGAAACTGAGGCCCAGAGGAAAGTGCCTTATTCGAGGTCATACAGTGATTCACGGCACAGCCACAGAACCTGGGTCTCCTAACTCCTAGTCTGCTGCTGAGTTTTTGTCATGTAGGTGTGCTCTCGGGAAAGAAATTTGGTAACAATCTACCAAGTTAAGTGCACAGGCCCTTTGACCCCACAGTCCCACCTCTAGGAATAACCTTCATTATGCTCGTACAAATGTTCGAAGATGTGTATTTACTACAACACAGTCTAATAGCAAAAAACACAGGCAAAAGCCCTAAACATCCATTAGGAGAGGAATGATGACATAAACTGATACATCCATACTATAGAATACTATGCAAATGCATTAAATGAAAAAAGCAGAATGCTGTGTAAGTGATTCCGTTTGTCAAAGGTAAATGCTTATATGTGCTTATACAAGGAACTTAAGATTAAGATGACCTTTTGTGGTTGGGAGAAACTTTTTTAATTTGGAAATAGTAGAAAAAAACCAAATCCCTATTGCCATATCTCTTGGCCTCTGGGAAGAGGCTGGTGAGGCGACCTTGCCACCCTGCCTCTGGCTTCCTGCAGTCCCCAACTTGGGGCTGGGGCTTGTGGCATCAGGCACAGCCTCTTGGGTAACAGAGTGGTCCTGCTGCTTCTCCAGGTGCACCCCGATATCGGCATCTCTTCCAAGGCCATGAGCATCATGAACTCATTTGTGAATGATGTGTTTGAGCGGCTGGCTGGCGAGGCTGCCCAGTTGGCCCAGTACTCGGGCCGAACCACACTGACATCCCGGGAAGTCCAAACAGCCGTGCGTCTGCTGCTGCCTGGGGAGCTGGCCAAGCATGCTGTGTCTGAAGGCACCAAGGCTGTCACCAAGTACACCAGCTCCAAGTGACCCGGGGCCTAACAATAAAGCGTGAACTGCTCCCATGCACTGTGGTGATTTCAAAAAGGGACATGCGGAGGCAAGGCGCGATGTGGGGCAAGGGTGTCATCACCTTTTATGGCTACCAAGGTGGAATAATAACTTGTTCATACTTTTTAAAAACTACTTTCTGGGTGTACCCCATGAGGGACATTGATAGCGCTTTGTAAACATACAGATATCTAATTGGTAGTGAGCTGAAGTAGGACTTGGGATCTGGGTTAGAATCCTGGACCTGTTGCCAGCTGTTTCCATCACTGCCTCTCTGTGCTGGAAATTCCTCATGTGTGTTACTCTTTCAGCTCATGGTTTTGTGATGCCATTTCTGGCAAACTATCATTTCTGTCCTGTGCTGGGCACAGGGACTACACAGATGTATTCTTCAAGATATAAAACAGAAGGCCCAAACCAGCTTCTAAATAACCTGCAGGGCTCCAGGAGATGTTTTTGTTTTCCCCTGACATTCTCTTCCCCTTAATTTCAGAACCAACTTGTGGGAATGTTTTTGACACTCCTAACTTTTCTTCCCCAATTTTATTTTGAAAAATCTCAAAACCCACAGAAAAATTGCAAGAAAGTACAATGACCACTTGCATATCTCTCACCTAATTCACCACTTAACATTCAGCCTCATTGGCTTTTTCTCTCTCATTAGGCCTTTTCTCTGTCTTGTGGGCATATGAGCCATAAATTCTCTCCCATGCTCCAAGGGGGTGAGGTGAGGGGATAAGATTTAGTGACCAAGTTCAGAATCCTTTATGGTCCCTTCTTAACTGGATAGCCTCAGCTTGTTGCCTTCAACTTCATGTGCTGCACAGGCTGTGATAACGGCTCACGCTGAGTTGCAGTCCCACATTCCTCCTGTGCATTTTCTCACACGTCAAGCCGAAGGTGAAGATACTGTGAGCTGAGAACTAATTATCCACGTTTTGGTCCCACAACTAGAAGGAGATCTGGCCCCTGAGCCTCGACTCTTCCCCACTCCCACTATGTTTCATACTTGCTACTCAAGTTGTGACTTGGAGACCAGGCGCATCTACATGCCTGAGAGCTTGTTAGAAATGCAGAGTCTTGGGCCCCACCTCAGATTGTGGGATCAGAATCTGCATCTTGACGAGGTAAATCACGCACCCACTAAGATCCGAGAACTCCTCATCCCTCACTCCACTTTGCAGCTGCCTCCCTTCTCCCCCTTTTCCTTTGCCCTGTGCCTTATATATTTATTTACTCATAAGTCCTGAGTTAACACTGAGCCATAAAGGTTACCCTCAGCTGACCAGAGTCTGGATATAATGTTCTATATTTTTTAAAGAATGGTCTCCTGAGCCTGTAGCAGTGATTGGGAAACCCACAGATGGCTCGGAATGAGCCCTAGTCACCACTGAGTCTGACTGCTACACTTTCTCATGTCATTCCCACACGGTATAGTTCGCACAAACTATGTGAATCACCATCAGGCCCAGGGATTCAGGTCTGCTTGTGCTCACTTCAAGGGGAATTAGCGACCTCAGAGCATGAGCCCAGGCCTTCTGACCCCAACTCCAGGCCCTTCTCCCCTCACCTCACTGCTGCCTCCAGGACAGCTGTATACAAGGATAAAGGAGGCTGGGTCTGAATTAAGGAATATAGGGCTCTTCCCACTGAGAAGTGCAGTTGGAGCAACGCCTTTAGGACCCACGTTCACCAGAGCCTCACAGTTACCGGGTGACTTCAAATAGAGACCATGCTTTTATTTCATCCTCACCAGAAAGGTAGCCACAGCTGACCCCACACTCTGCCCTAACCTTCCAAGGCTTCCACCCTCTCCCAGCATGCTGCCTCCAGGACGTCCTCTGATTGTGTCCCCAATCCTGCACCTGCACCCCCCTCCTCTCTCAGCCTTAGAACGTTGGGACAATGGGACAGAACTCTTAAAGCCAGGCTGTTCTGGCTTTGGAGGGTGGATCCACAGAGGTTCTGGGGATCCCATGACCAGCTCACAAAGGGCAGCGTGAAGAGTGGGCATCATGTCTGAGGGGTGAGTGAGGAGCTGGAGCAGAGCCCCCAAGGCAGGGACAGCAAAGAGCAAAATGCCTCCCTGGTCCTGTCAGGCTGGGGCTGAAGGGTGGGGAGAAGGACTGGTGGGGAGAAGGAGGTTCTGTGCTGGGCCCCAGCCATTCACGCAGCCACCCCGGCTGCTCCCGCCTGTGGTCAGCTTTTGCTCTTCAGGCTTCCCTAGGACTGTTAATTCCAGCACCAGGGCTCTGCTCTAGTGAATGGACCCTTCTCTACAGTCATCCCTCACCCCCACTTCCCACCCACCATCCCAGACCACTGCAGCATCCCTGGGCTGCACCCTCACCCTGGAGGGATCAAGTGCCGACTCCAGAAGCCCTCCTCCTTTCAGGGAGCCGCTAAAGGCCATGCCCGTTCTTCATTCTCCTTACTAATCCATTAGCGGACGCCCTTCCTGCAGTGACCCACTCTCACACATTCTCTAAGCCCCAGTGTGTGCACTGTAACTATCATCTCATTCCCCCGGAGGACCCCTCACCTCACCGAATTTCACTTTGACACCATGGGGAACCTTAACGTTACACCTTCTGGAGCCCCGAGTTCACACTCCTCAACAGCTCAGCAGCGCCCATCACCCCCCATTGGCTGTCCCCACTCCTCAGAGCACCCTGGTGCACACTTCTTCCTCTCCAGGGCTTACCAACGCCTCTGGGACTCCTCTCACTTGACCCTACAAGAGCTGCTGGACCAAGAGCAGCCCTTGCTCGAACCCGTGCCCGACCGGGAGCGGCAGTCCTTCCAGTACAGGCTCTCACGGCTATACCTGTACTACCTGGGGCTGCTGCGCCGGTTCGACACCCTCTATGACCAGATGGTGCAGCCGCAAAAGAGGCGGCTGCTGCGGCGCCTGTTGGACAGCGTGGCAGGGCGCGTGCTGGAACTCAAGGACGATCTGGTGCGCACCGACCTGCGTGAGAGCCACTGCCTGGACCAAGTGCTGCAGGACCTCAAGCTCACGCCGGTGCGCAGGCCTCTGAGCGGAGCCACGCCCACGCCAGCTGTGGGTGGGAGTCGGCCTTGACTTCCGGCGGACGCCTCCGTTGGGACATCAGCAAGGAAAAGAGGCCAGGGCAGATCAGGGGAGGGGATTTGGTCTTGGGAGAAGGGCTTCGGGAACCCGGAGGTGTGAGCAAGTAGTTGAGAGGTAACTGGAGAGTCAAGTTAGAGGCCACTCATGGCTGGGAAGATGCACAAACCTCGGGAGATTGGTGAAGAGTCCTCTAGAGGCTTGCTCCTCAAGGTGTGGTCCATGGACCAGCAGCATCAGCATCACCTAGGAGTTGTTAGAAATGCAGAATCTCGGGGCCTGTCCCGTGGCACCGCGATTGGATTCGCACGTTCCTCTTCTCCTCGGCCCGGGGTTCGCCGGTTCGGATCCCGGTGCGGACATGGCACCGCTTGGCAAAAGCCATGCTGTGGCAGGCGTCCCACATATAAAGTAGAGGAAGATGGGCATGGATGTTAGCTCAGGGCCAGTCTTACTCACCAAAAAGAGCAGGATTGGCAGTAGTTAGCTCAGGGCTAACCTTCCTCAAAAAAAAAAAAAGAAAAGAAAAGAAAAGAAATGCAGAATCTCTGGCCACACGCCAAACCCACTCATCTGCATGTGTTTTAACAAGACCCTCAGGTGATCTGTATACACTGACAGGTTCTGGAGCACAGAGTTTCTGCTCTGGCTTCCAGTCTGCCCCAAGGTCATGGTTCACTGCTCCATGTCTCAAAGTTCTCTAGCCCAGTCTGCATCAGACACAGCAGTGGACTTGAAAAAAAAAAAAACAGATTCTCCAGGCTCTGCCGTTCTGGTGTGGTCATCTGGGGAGGGCCTAGAAGTCTGCATTTTAAGAGCTTCCCGGTTGATTCTGATGCACAGCCAGGTTTGAGACCACTGTCCATGGTCTCAACTCTGGCACATGGTGAGGGCAGGAGAAGAGAGGGATGACCCTTGGGAATCTGCCGATAACCTGTAAATTTCCCACCTCAGGGCTCTAGAATGGAGGAAAACAGTGCCAGGGTCTATGTAAGCAGCTGACAATGGTAATGGATCAGCCCCGTGGCCCAGCTTTTGATTCCTGACCCCCCTTTCCCCGTATTGCTCTGAAGGCAGAGCTGGAGGTCCCAATCCCTAAGTACTTCCTGCTGGAGCAGTCCAGTATTCTGAAGGAGCGAGGGCTGATGCTGGCAGAGATCCTGTCCAGAATGGAGCAACTGTCCTCCGAGGAGGTAAGTCCGAGAGGTACCCTCCCAGACCCCTCCCATACCCTGGCTCCTGGAACAGAGTTGCCACCCCCAGGATGCAGAGAGGCACTGCCCTGCCCTACACTCACGTCAGAGTGCTCTGGGGGTTATCCCCGGCTCCCTTCAAAGCTGCTCTTGTGCTCCTTGTAGCCTTCTAACATCAAGGCAGAGGGACAGAGCTCGGCACCCAGATGCCCCGGGAGGACCAGGCCCCAGCACGTCTTTTAGTGGTTGGTCTCCCAGCTGCCTACCTGGATGCAAGTCTTCTCTCATCTCCTCCTGCTCCTTTGCCCCTGCTCTGGCCAGAGCTTTCCAGAAATGCACCAGACTGAGGCCGTAATCTTACTGCAAAGGGCCGAGCGGGCCAGGCAAGGCCGGCTCCGAGCCAACTTCATGCGAGAGATTCGGAAAGAGGAGGAGCGGGATCGGAGGATTCGGGAGGACGGGCGGCACAAGTTCAGTCAGGACCAAGCAGCCATCGCCATACAGAAGGTAACCCCTGGCGCCCAGGAGGGGGATCACAGTACAGTCACCTCTTCCAGGAAGACTGCCTGGCTCAGCAATTGATGACAGAGATGCTGGTGCTTGGGTTCTGTTGCCTCACAACTAGATCCTAAACTAGGGACCTTAATCACTCAATAGCCATGTATCTTATTTGTTATTATTTATTCCACTTCTCTACTCTCAAAAGGATTTGAAGTGGGATACCATAAAAACCCCAGAAATGGAAGGATCATTAAAATTAGGGGAGAAAGATCCATAATGAAGCAGCAGAACAGAGTAGATGATCATTCCAGAAACTCTTTAGACTTATTTTAACTCATGTTAAAAATGAGTCACTAAAATGTGTCCTGAGCCTCCTGGCAGCTGAGGCAACAGGAAACATGATCATCAAAATAGTGTTTGAGAACTGATGTGATCCAGGTGTCCTCAAGGTCTGTGCCGTCTGGGGACACACTTTAACGTGGAAATGACATAATCCCATCCCATCCTGCCTCACTGCTCAAAACCCAGCCCCTCCCGAGGTTTCTCCGTGCTGCCTGCTGTTCTGGTGGTCATGCTCTCCTCTGCTCTCGACGGCCATTCCACCCCTCTCAGCCCTTGCTGGAGCCCCAGTGTGTGGTGTGGCCTCTCCATCACTCTCTGAGATGCTGCTAACACAGGCCCACTCCAGGCGGTAGTGGGTACCAGCCAGGTGAGACTGGAGGGCCCCTAAGAAAATTCCAGGGACCACTTTCCTCCTGCAGCCTCACTGTTCCTGAGACCCACTGGCCTTGCCCTGTAACAGGGAGTCTCTTGCCACCTTTTCTTTCGGAAACGGGCCCAGAACTGATGGCATGGGGCTAAATCTTTCTCTCTTGAATCAGTCTTCTCTTCCGTCTTCTCTTTCTCAAGTCCCAATGCCTCAAAAACTTCTGTATGCTCGCCCAAAAGCAAGAAACTTAGAGGAAACTTAGAACCTCTTCCTACCAAAAACCAAAAGCAAACCCACCAACTAACAAACATACATCAAGTCTGAGAAGATATGTCTTCTCCAAACGGGATAGATTTTGAATTATGGAGTAGTATGCATAGCATCCCAATCTGAGCCCCTGCCTTTGGGTGACTGTAGCAATGTGCGGCTGCCCCATGGATGAGGAGGAGGTCCTTGCCCGCAGGGCTCACAAAAGGAACCCTTTTGAGAAGGAGGGTTGGACCCAAGGGTAGAGCCCCACTTCCTCCCTGAGAGCCAAAGCAAATTATTTTGTCCCTGTTGCCAGACATCAAGGGTATGGAAATACTGTGTTGCAGTCTTTGAGTTCTCTCCTGCACTAATAAAAGGAAAGACTGTGTTAAGCACTTAGTCATCGTGGGCCTTTCCTGTGCTAGCCACAGGAGCTGGAGGACGGAGCTGGGACAAGAACCCCGGGCCCAGAGCCTGCTCACTGAGGCACTGTGAGGGAATGGAAAGGACCTCGCAGGGTGCTGGCCCTGCCTCCCTCTGCCAGAGCCTTGCCCTCCACCCCACTGATACTGGGCTGTCCACGCACCTGAGAGTGGCCAGCAACCTGAGAGAAGAGCACTGAGGGAGGAGTCAGGAACCTAGCCCTGGTCTCAGCTCTACACTGACTGGCTCTTGGGCCTGGAAGAGGCCATGTCCTATCACTGGCCCCAGTTTCCTTGTGTCGAAAATGTAGGAATTAATTAGGGGAGCTCCGTGGTCCTTACAGTGCTGACATCTATGTGCCTGGGTGGGATCAAGTGCTTACTCCAAAGGCTCTGGGAATTCTGAGCATGAGTCAGGAGACCTGCTTGGAGGAGGCGATACTTAAACTCTCATCTGTGCCTCCAAAGGTACAGCAGATGAGACGCTGGAGATGAGGAGGAATTCCTGGGGGCGCCTGAGGGAACAAAGCCTGGGAGCTGGGCGACTTGGGTGCACCCCCGCCCCGCTCTGTTCTGGGCTGTTCCTGCTCAGGGTGGCAGTTGCCCATGAGCTGCCGTCCTGGAGGTGCCCTCCCCAGCACTCCTCCCCCACCTCTCCCCCACAAATCTCCCCTAGCCAGACCTTCCTGGAGACAGAGGCTGCTGCTCCTCCTGGGGCTGAGCCTGAGAACCACATCCCTCAGAAAGGCAGTGTGGGGAGGGTCTGGGCCCATCTGTCCCCCCAGGTGTGGAAAGGCTACCTGCAGAGGATGCGCACTCAGCAGGACCGGCAAAGAGAGATGGAGTTCATTGGCATGGTGAGTCCCTTTCTGGCCACCGCATGGGGCCCCTCCTCTCTTCTTCATCCCTCTGCCCTGTCCCTAGAGTGCAGCCCTGAACAGCCCCTCACTCCCTCTGCTCAGGACTGTGGTGGACGTGAGTGGGGCAAGGCTGGGGCCGGGGGATCCTGGTTGAGGGATCCTTCAGGGTTTGGTTGAGAAAGAGGGGGAAGGACTGGAAAGCCACAGCCAACCACGTCCCTTCCCACCCCTCCATCTCCTAGAGCTGTTGGAAATCTCAAATGTGGGGCGGGGTGAGGGATAGTAGCACAGAGCATCGTGGACCCCACGTCCGCACCCCTAGTTGGAAAGAGAGGCTGCAAGGGTGGGCCCAGCAAAAGGGGAGGCCACAAGGCCAGTGGGAGTCACCCCCCTCACATCAGAGCATTTTGGGCCAAAGGCTCCCCGCTTGCTTTGGAGGCCCCAGACTGGCTTCTCCTCTGCTGTGCAGGGAAGAGGGCTAAGTGTGAACTACGTAACATGAGTGAGAGTGTGCTTGTGTGGGTGGTAAGAGGGGCAGAGCCCCTGGAGTGTGTGTACAGGCGGGGTGAACAGGCCCGCTCTCGGCTTCTCATCTGTCCTCTGCTCTCTGATGGTTCTTTCATCCCCCTAGTCTCCACCGACTCAGGAAAAGAAGTCAGGAGGAGGGTCATGATCCCTGGGAAGGGACTTTGCAGTGGGCAGACCTGTGGAGGCCTGGGTGATAAAGGGAGGGGGCTGGGCTGGGGGGGAGCAGAGAGATTGGAGACAAGGGCTAGGTTGGCTACACCAGGAGGTTTGGGGGCTTCAGAAGCAGGGAGTGGCCAAGGGCCACTGCATGGGAGTGGGGGACCCCACTGGAGAGCTGGACCCCCAGGAAGCGAGAGCAGACAGAGGGAAGCCAGGTCGGGCCTTGGTGGGGTGGGGGCAGGGGGACATGGCACGGCGGTGGGTGAGGAATGAGGCTGGCCGCCCGGGCCCATCAACAGTGTGAGCTCAGCGTTTTCAGTAATTGTCTCTGCGCAGAGTGATATTTAAAATACATTTGGGAGCCAATGAGGCGGGAAAGTGGCTGCGAGAGCGGCTGCCAACACAGGCCGCTGGGGTGGGGGTATGTGTGGGGGCTGGGGCCGGAGGCTCACAGAGGAGGGTGCACTGGGGGGAGTGGGCAGGGGGGGCCAGCACGGATGCATCTAGCAAACTCATTATCAGAGTAATTTACACAGATGAGTTTCGGCTCCAAACACAATTTCTCCTGATGCAGGCATGCCCGCTGTTCCGTGTGGGTGTGTATGTGAGGCCTCGTGTGTGTGGCTGTGTTGGGGAATGAGTCGGGGGCAGGTGTGTGTGCCTGAGGCCGGGGGCTGGGTCATTCCACTCCCACTCCTGAGTCCCTCAGTCTCTCCCACTTCCCCAGCTCCCCTTGCGCAACCACGTGGAGCACTTGGGCCTCCTGTCCCAGGCCTGCCTCTGGGAGGATGTCCGGAGGCTCCACCAGGTAGAGAAGGAGCAAGAGTTCCAGTTGGCCATCACAAAGACCCACGATTCTCTCAAAGAGATGGAGGGGCCCGAAATGAAGGAGAAAATGAAGGAGCAAATCCGACAGTGGTTTATCGAGTGCCAGTCAGTGTCCCCAGCCTCGGCTGACCAAACCCTCAACCCCTTTCCCTCCTCACCCCAGGGTCCTCCACACCTGTTCTGTCTTCTGGTCCAGACTGGGCTCTTTTCTCCATCTACCTCCATCTACCTGACACACTGCTAACACACTTGGCTTAAATCTGGGGTCCCCAACCTACAGGACCATCTCCATACATGACTCCCCATTTCCCCACATGGAAGAGAAATGCCAGAATAAGATGGGAAAAGCATCCATGAATGCCCCCCGAGTAATCTGTCCTTTCTATTCTGTAACTATCTGCTCCTTCCCTCTCTCCCTCTATCTCCCTGGTCCTTCGTGTTTTCCCATTCTTCCCTCGATCCTTCTGTCATCCATCTACCCATCCATCCATCTGTCCATCCATCCGTTCGTCCATCCCTCCCTCCACCCACTCACCTGTCCATATTTCTGACCATCTTATGTTCATTTAGTGCCCTTACTGGCCGATTCCCTGATTATCCAGATGAGTCTTTAGGTGGATCCTACCTGATCTTTGCAGACAAGACTCCAGAACAGGTACCCTGGAGGTGGGGACAGGAGATTTTCTTGGAGTCTGTGCTTACAGAGAGCACTGAGTGTAAACCAAAGGTGGCAGTGGGGTGCAGGGAGAGATCAGCCTCAGTTGAGGCAGATGTGGCCGAGGAATTTTATGTAGCTAGCAAGACTGCATGGGGAGGAGGGGTACCTGTGTCTGGAGAAGACATCCGTGGCCAGGGAGAGGAAAACTGTCTGGTGAGACTATCATGGCTCCAGATCCCCATGGGACAGGAGAGCAGCACTCTGGCACCTGGTATCCCTTTCTTCCTGGACCCCAGTGGGGTCTCTGGAGTCTCGGCTATCTGGATCCCACTAGTGACCTTAGACCTCGGGAATCCTGGGTCCACACCAGCTCCAGGCCCTGGGTTCTCCTGCTCCTATGAAATCCCCTTGGTCTCTGAAACGTCTTTCATCCTTGGTCACAGGTGAAAATGGAACTGGAGGCACAGGCCCAGGACAGCAAAAAAAAGGACCAAGAGAAAAATAAAGAAAAAGAAAAGGAGAAAAAAGAGAAGAAGAAGAAAGGGAAGGCAGAAAAGAACAGGAGGGGGGTAAGGCACATGTGGACCAATTGGGCGGGGACAACGTCTGAGGGAATTCGTGGCGGAAGGCTGATCGGTTGAGAATTAGAGCCGGAGTTTGTGATGGGTGGAGGTGAAGGGGTCAAGGTCAAGGGCTGTTTCTATTCTAGGAAGCAGATACAATGCTGAAAGTGTTGCCATCCAAATTTATACCTGTGATCAATGCCGGACACGAGGAGTACATAAGTAAGACGGGAGAAGGCTGGGGAAGAGTGTCCAGGCCTTGTGGGGCTTAGGGTGACTGACCTTGGTCATGGGGAAAGTAGACATGGGCCATGTGGATCATAAGGTAGCAGTGTGGGCGTTGTAAGCCAAGAGGATAATGCCAAATGGGGAGAGGGGCATGGGGTGTAATTCTCTGGATGGAGGGTGTTATGTGTTTGGGTCTGAATCCTGTGGTCACAAGCCTTGGGATCAGGCCTCTGTCTGCCGTAAGGGTAGGAATAGTGCCAGGCAGCTGGGTGAGGAGGGGGGGACCAGCCTGGGTCAGGTTCCTGGTCCATGTGCATGTGTATGCACATGTGTGTATGAGTGTACACCTGGGACTCTGACCTCCACGCATCTGTCCAACTCTCACGGTCAGATCTGTGGAAGAACCAATATGATAGCACACACCCTAATCAGAGTTTTGACTCTGAGACCCTCCAGGTGGAGAAGAGGAAGGAAGTGGAGCAGGAGATCCGGTTACAGGTGAGCCGTTGCCTCAGGGCTTGGCTACAGGCTTCCTCCTCCATCAGGGCCTCCAGCTGCTTCAGGCTCTGTCCCCTCTCTCCTCCCGCGCATCCTCAAGCCCTCAGCCTGTCCGTCCACTGTAGCATCCCCTGTGCACTGCCATCCCTCCATAGTCCTAGCTCTGTCTCAGTCCATCTGGTCCCGGCTGTTCTCTGCATGCCCATCTCCGTGGTCTCCCTTTCTCCTGGGGTGTGGATACAGCCTGGATGTGAGGGAATGGGAGGGGCTCTGAGCCGAGGTCACACCCACCATCCTCAGCGACCTTAAAGGGCTTCTGTGATGTGCCCACCCCGTGCCATGTACTTTGGAAGCATTAGATCTTGTGATCTTTCCAACAACCCCTGAGGTAGGCACCATGATTTTCTCAATATTACACACAAGAGAGACTGAGGCTGAGAGATCATACAACTACTCAAGGTCACACAGAGTTTAAAGGGTGGGACTGGGGCTTGAACTGAAAGCCGACTGACTCCATCCTGGGGGCCTCTCCCCACGCTGATGCCAGTTCAGAGCAAGGCTAATGCCTGAACAGGATATGGATTAGGATTGAGTGTACCTGGGTGTGGGGACAGGAGGTGGGTGGGGTGGGTGGGGTGAGAAATGCAAAAGCTGAGGCTTCCAAAAGAACATGTGTGAAGGTTGGTGGCCACCCGTGCTGGCTTCACTGGGCTTGGCTGACTCTTCTCTGAGGCTCTCCTCATCATCTCCTCCCCTGCCTCCATCCTCCCCCCTCCCACCTGTCCTCCTCAGTCACTAGCTGCCCCCTACACTCCCTGGTGTCCCCCCAGGTTGATGAGCTGATGCGTCAAGAGCTGAAGAACCTGCGCCTGGCTGTAGACAGGGAGGAGGCTAGACCCTTGAAGGCTCCAAAGGCAAGATGAGGGGCTAGGGCTGGGACAAGGGTGGGCATACAGTGGAGAGGCAAGGAACAGAGGACAACTGTCTATGTGCTTGTTTCTAACCAGAAAAAGACTGGGAAGAAAACTGGGAAGAAGAAGAAGGAAAAAGATCTGACCCCAGACAGGTAGCGGACCCTCCACCTGACTGTGGTGGTGGAGCAAGCCTTTGTCTAGGACAGATCTGACTTCTGCTCCTGTCCTGCCAAACTCACAAGAGAGCTGTGAGGATCAAGTAGAAGCATAAGAAAGTGCTTTGAAAATGATGATGCAGAATAAGATGTGAATGGAGTTCTGTCCTCAGTGCTCCATCCGTCCTGTTCCTCCCTCTAACCTTTCCCTTAAGCAGCTCTGTCCCTACCAAAGCCATCTGACCCTGGACTTTCCACTCTGGGACATTACAGAACCTGTCAGTGGTCCTTTTCTGCTCACTTCTCTGGTGAAGCGAGTCACAAGCACACTGATTTTAGCTACTTTAATGGCCATCCCTCCCAGGAGTGTGTACATCTTCAGTGTGGTTTCTAGGACGAGGGCGATGTGTCACCCAAATCACTGGGTTCCTGATGGTGGACCTTTGGGCCGTGAGCAGACTGATAGAGGGCGTGTCACAGAGATTGCTGGTCCTCCCCATAGCCCTCCAACCTACAGAGCATCTGCTGTGGGCAGACTGCCTTCTGGGCCAGTGGGTTGGTGCAGCGCCTTCTGATATTGGCTGTCCAGTGGCACTACTGATAATTTTGACCATAGGATGTTGGGAAAAAGGGCCCCTTATCCCCCTCTCCTCATACCCACAGCACTGCCTCACTCGTCTCTGTCTCCATTTCCCTTGGTCCTTGGGGGCCCCTCTGCGCCATCCCCTGCCAGGTCCGTGGAATCTCTGTTTGAAGAGCTTGTCCTCTCTGGCTTTCTAAAGAAGAATGAGACAGTGGCATTGAAAGACTATGTTGGTGAGAACCCTCCCCAGAGCCTACTCCTGGAATGAGGAACAGTGCCCGAGGCCCCTCAGCCACAGCCCTTCCCGGGGCCGACTCTCACCCTCTTGAGGGAACCTTCTCCTTGAGGGCTTCCCTCTCTTGGCCTTCCCCAAGTGGATGCCACTCACCAGGTGGCTGTCTGTCCCCCCAGGTGACTTCCTCTATCTTGGATCCACTCTGAGTTTTGCCAACAAGTTGCCCATGCCTTCCCTTTTTGACATACGACAGAACATGGCCTTGTATGGTGTTCTCCGGCTTGGTGAGGGGCCCTAAGGAGAGGGAAGAGCACTGGGCAGGGGGGGCTCTCGGGAGCCTGGGTACAGGGTAATGTGG
This sequence comes from Equus quagga, assembly GCF_021613505.1. NCBI lineage: Eukaryota > Metazoa > Chordata > Mammalia > Perissodactyla > Equidae > Equus > Equus quagga. The sequence goes on along the minus strand of NC_060274.1, from coordinate 126,439,888 downwards.
CTGAGGTGGGCATGTCCAGCCTGGGCCTCCAGTCCCTGGAGCCATGGACCCGTGTTGGACTTCCCCCAGCCCTGTAGGAGGTCATACCCAGACTGGGCCCCCCCAGAAGTCATGTGGGCCCTTGACCTGCTGAGAAGCCCATACTTCTAGCCTATTGCTCACTCCCAAGTGACATCCCATAGTCTGTCCCATTCCTAGTAGACGGGAATCTTTCTGAAGTGGTTGGTCACATGCCCTTTAATTTCACCCCTTTATGACCCAGGAGTGGAAGCAGATGGCATGGCAGACGGGAAGGGCAATGGAAGTGGGTAGAGGGCTCCCTCCTGACACCCACACACAGCTTTTCATAACTGTGATGGCTAAGCCACTCCAAGTCATCTAGGCTGCCCCTCTCAGAAAGCAGGCCTGGGGCGTTGCTCAGACAGAGGGGAAGGCAGCACAGCCAGGATCTGAACCTCATCCTGCCTAGGCCCAGGCCTTTGGCCTCCCCTTGCACAACATCTCCACCCCTGGCCCCCTGCTGGCCTACCACCTGCCTCTGGCCCCTGTTTTCTCTCTCAGGCTCCCCAGATATACACTCCATGGCTCCCCTTATCCGCTCCATCCTCCTGGTGGGCCCCTCCGGCATGGGGAAGAAGATGCTGGTCAAGGCTGTGTGCACAGAAACTGGCGCCAATCTGTTCGACCTGTCACCTAGCAACCTGCAGGGCAAATATCCTGGCAAGACCGGGGCGCAGATGTTGGTGCATATAGTCTTTAAGGTCTGCGTCCCCTGACTTTGGCATTTCTAGTTCTCAGACCAACAACAGAGCAGGGTAGGGTTTATGCTTAGGAGGTCGCACATCTGCCTATTTGGCGTGATTTCAGGAGCTGGTGAGGACTTCCTACCAACCCCTACTGGGAGCTTGTGGATACCTGAAGCCCCAGTGATGGGGGAGGTGGGTGAAGTGGGGAGCAGAGCAGTTTCTTTTCATGGTAGAGATGAGGCTTAATATGCAGCCCCGCTGCCCAAGGCGGGCAGGGACTCTGTTCACACTGAGGTGTGATGGGTGTGCAAAGGCTGGGAAGTGGAGGCTGGAGCTCTGAGGTCCACCATTGCCCAAGGCCAGCCCTGATGCTGAGTTAGACTAGACAGGGAGGCGACCCTTGCCCAGGGAAATCTAATGTCCGGTTTCTATTCTCTGACTGTCCAGGTGGCTCGACTCCTTCAGCCCTCTGTGATCTGGATTGGGAATGCTGAGAAGAATTTCTATAAGAAAGTCCCAAAAGAAGAGAAGGAGGTGAGTGAGGGGGCAGGCAGGATGAGCCCATGGCAAGGCTGGAAGGCTTGGACTTGTTAAAGTCACTCCAAACCTCACCCATTGTGTAGCCTTGGACAAAGCCCCTGTCTTTCTCCTGTCTTATTTCCTTATGCTTAAAGCGGGACTGACAGCCTCTCCTGTCTGCCTGTCAAGGTCTGTGTGAAGCTAAGTGTGGGCATGTGCTCCGAGAACTGAGAATCCCGTATGATAAGTTGCCCCATGTCCAGACCTCCCTGCCTCTCCCTCCCCTGAGCAGATGGACCCAAAGCGAATAAAGAAGGATCTGGCCAAGGCCCTGCGACTGCTGAATCCCGGAGACCGTGTGATGCTGATAGGGACCACCAACCGGCCGCAGCTGGCTGAGATAAAAGGGCTGTGCCGGACCTATGAGCGAATCCTCTTCATGCCACGGCCTGATTACGCTTCTCGCTATGGTGAGGCCCTGCGTCGTGGAGACAGGCCAGAGAAGGGATCCAGGGACCACCCCTACCAACGCCCACCCAGCCTTCTTCCCATACCCCACTGCTGCTCTGAGCCCTCACCTCCGTGGCCAGGTGATCCAGAAGGACCACTAGGCAAGTAGCCCGGTGGCCTGGGTCCTGGCCAGGCTCTGTGGACACGTGCAGGCCACGTAGGTCCTTGAAGTCTCATTTCCTCATGTTAAGTGGGGAGGATGATCTCTACCTTCCCAGGAGGACAGGTGGTGTTGGATGTAGAGCCACTCTTCAGCAGCAAAGCTCGTTCCAGATACAGGGAGAGGTGCCCACTGCCTCTCCCTGCCCCGTGTCTTCCCCCTATGCCTGCAGTGCTCTGGAAGCAGATGATAGAGGCCCAGGGAGTCCAGATGGCCCAAAGTCTGGACGTCAGTGCCCTGGCTAAGGTGTCTGATGGCTACACGCCTGGTCACATTCTCCATGCCATCCGATCGGTGCTGACCCAGCGGCGGCTCCTGCAACTGTCCAAGCGGCCCCTGGTGGCCTCAGAGTTCCTGGGGCATCTGGCAAAGCTGGAGCCAGTGTACAGGGAGGAGGAGGAGTCCCTGAAGGTGAGGCTTCTCTGGGGAGAAAGCAGGAGGCAGGGTTGTAGGCCAGCACCAGCCAGGGAGTTGACCCTCTGAAGCCCCAGGCCAACATCACACCTTGGACCCCTCGCCCTGCTACCCCATGGAGTTCAGCTGGGAAGGAAATAAGAAATCACAGGGAAGGACATGTGGGCAGGACTGGCTCATCTGGTTTCCTTGAGGGTGGGAGCCTGAAGGGGCCACCTTGTATTAGGAGCCTGTGGTTGTTTCTGGCACCAGCTACCTCTCACTTCCCCCACCTTGGAGTCAGTACCCACCCCCAGAGGTGACAGGATGGCTACGGGAGTACAGGAGGCAGGGCTGCAGAGTGTGAGGAGGAGGGCTTGCCCCTGACAATGGCTGACACTGTGGCCTGGGGTATTTGGTGGGGAGCGAGGGAAACTATCCAGCAGGATTCCCGGACCTTGGAGGAGCAAAGGTTAATGAAGACACCCATCCATCAAAAGGGAAGGGGTGAGGTCAAGAGGCAGAGCCGAGGGTCAGTTCCAATGCACTTACCCTTCCTCCTCTTCATCCTCCAACACAGGACTGGTACTTCAAGACCCCGCTGGGCAAGAAGAGGATGAAACTTAGCAAGGACCAGGATGCTGAGGAGGCCAAGCTGGCAAAGGAGAAGAAGAAAAGGAAGTGATGGCTGGGGCCGGGGTGCCCAAGATTAGCGGTGGGACTGGGCAGTGCCCCACGGGCAAAGGGACCAGGGGCAGAGGCATAAATGCCCAGATGGCTAGAGGACCAGCTCTCTTTGTCCATCTCTTTGTCTCTTGCTCTGTGCCCCCTGCCTGTGCCCAGCCTTCACCTCACATCCCACCCTCCCCTGGCCCCCCAGCTCTTGCCCGCTCATAGCCATCTCCGTCTGGCTCCCAGATCTCTGTCCTCTGACCCCACCCATGTTTTCATCTCCTGTCATTTTCTTGTCCTGGCTTCTCAGTTCTCTCCTCCTTGAGGTATGTAAGGGAGAAAAATAGGAAGAGAAGGAGAGAAGGAGAAAGGAGAGAGGGGAGAAGGCAGGTCTACAGTAAGTATAGAAACAGAAAAAACAAGAGTCTGGAAGTCACGGACTGTGGTTCTAGCCCATTGGTGCTAACTCCCCATGTGGTCTTGGCAGTCCTTTCCCGTCTCTGGGCCTCAGTTTCCTTACCTGTAAGGTGAGGAGAGGTTGGACCAGGCAATCTCCAAGGTCCCCTCTGCTCTTGGGTTGGATTTTTCCTGCAAAGTGTCTGGGCAGTCAGGGAGGGGAGGGCTCTTGGGCAGCGGTGGGGTGGGGTGCGGAGAGAGGGCTCAAGGGAGAACACGTGTAGGGAAAGGGAGGGTTTGTGGCCAGAGCTGGGGCTGCTGGTAGACCCAGTGCCATCTCTGAGAGATGGGTCTTCATCTCTTTCGTCTGGAGACCCCTGCCCCCCACCCGCCCAAGCTCTGCACTCCTTCCTCTGACCCAGAGCCTGTCCCTCAGGCGGCTGAGTGGGACGAAGCCTCCTGCCCCTCGGTGGAAGTCCATCTGTGGGACCCCTTGCTGGGGAGATAAGTTATGGGAGGCTGATGTCAGGGAACTTGGGGAGCAGAGGGCTGGAAGCCCCAGGGTTATCTTGGAAGAAGTGATATAAGGAGTCTGTGAATAAACGTCCAGTTGTGTGCCAGGTCTCAAAGGCAGTGAGAGCTGACAAGGCAAGCCCATCATGCTGGAGCAAGCCATGAGCCCTGTGGTGGGCAGGGGAGGATCAGCCTGCCTAGGGACTGGGTTTTGAGTTTCTTGTCTCTCTTTTTTCCTTTTTATTTTCCCAAACAAAAGTAGTCTCATTATCCTAATGTGCCTGAATGGGAGAGCCACTTCCTCTTTCTCATTCTCCAGCTGAGATCCCCTCTAACCACAGCAGGTAGAGGTGCCATGAGAGGAACAGGGCTCATCTAGGGAGATGGGGGGCCAGCACCTAGGATCGGCATGGGGGGGGGGTGTCAGCACTGAGGATGGGCATGATGACTTCTATTGCTGCCTGTGGTCGAGCCCTATTTCCCCTGTCTTCTAGAGAACTGCTGCAGGGGACGCCTCACGGAGTGGGGCTCTCTGCCATTTGTCACTACTGTGGACTTCTCCCTTGGGTTTTGGAGGGGGAAGGTGCAGGGCTAATTGGTGACATTTGGGAGTGCAGGAAAAATTATCTGGCACCATATGCCCTCCCTCTGGGCTCAGAGCCCAGGCTGCTGGAGGCTGGCTTGGTGAAGTACATGATAGATGAGAAAGAGTGCAAAAATGACAGCTTGAGAGCCCCTACTCCCACTCCCGTTCTAGTTCCAGCTCTGCAACAAGTTGTCACACCTTGGACAAATCATTTGCCACCTCCGGGCTCCATTTTCCTTTACCTGTGAAATTGCAGATTTGAACACCACCGACTGAGTAGTTCCTTTCAACCCTGATGTATTTAACTCCCGGGTGAAGCTCAGGGTTGAAGGGCTCCATCCTCACTCTGTTCTCCAGGCTCCTCCCTAGTTCCCACTCCCAGCCTGAGGGCTTCTTCCCCCGGGGTCTGACAGCCGGCCAGTTGGGACTATTTATGGCATGGCCTATGTGTGCTCTCCTGCCCCGCCCACTGCGGCCTCTGCCTGACTCAGGCCCGGCACCTGCCTGTCCAGTCCACCAGCAGCATTGCCCTGAGTCTCACTTCTTTGGCTCTCTCTCCCAGAACCTGGCCATGCCTGGGGGAAGGAGCTCCCCACCCAACTGGAGACACCGTGTGGGGTGCCTCCCCTTGGCCCCTGTCTGCCGGGTCTGGGGGCCCCAGTCCTGCCCAGCGTGGGAGCCCCCTCGGCCGTCCCCGCTGCTGTGCCAGGACATGGCCTTGCAGAATGCCCTGTACACCGGAGACCTGGTGAGGTTACAGGAGCTGTTCCCCCCGCACAGCACAGCTGACCTGCTGCTGGAGAGCCGGGCTGCGGAGCCTCGCTGGAGCAGCCACCAGAGGGGTGAGAGGCAGCTGGGAGTGGGGGTCAGGGGTGAGGACCAGGGGGCTGGGCTGATCGCATCAGGCACAGAGGTACAAAGTGCTTGAGGAAAAGGAGAAGCCCCTGGCAGTTTCTGCCCCACCCGAAGCTTGCCTAAACCTTGGCCCAGGAGTGAAGTCATGCGGAGCCCAGAATAGCTCCTGCTGAACTGCGTGGCCAGGTCAGGCTCAGCTCAGGGACATAGAGACGCTCTCCCTCCCTCTGTCTGTGTTTCCCTCCTCCTTTTCCTCTCTCTGCTTTTGGTTCCTACCTCTCCTCCCCCCAACCCCCTTTCTCACATGCTCACACTCTGCCTTCATGAGCTGGTCCCCAGAAGAGTGCAGGGGGCAGGAAGAGCCCCCCGGTGACAGACATGCCCTCTGTGCCAGGCTGGTGGAGAAACCCAGCAGAGGGTCTGCAGAGCACCCGGAGCCTGGCCAGGGACCCATCGTTACCCGCACGGCCTCCGGACCTGCCCTGGCCTTCTGGCAGGCAGTGTTGGCTGGGGACATAAGCACTGTGTCCCGTATCCTCACGGACTCCAGCACCGGCCTGGCTCCAGATTCCGTCTTTGATACCAGCGACCCAGAGCGATGGAGGGATTTCCGCTTCAACATCCGTGCTCTGAGTATGGGCCAGGGGCACTGGGGGGTCTGAGCAGGAGAGGGGAGGCTGGGGATGGAGCTCTGGGCTCCCTCTTCCCAGTCTCTGCCCACCTCCCCACCTGCCTGGAAGCTCTTTGTCTCCCTCCAGGGTCTGAGGCCCATGTCCCCTCTCTCCCTAGGACTCTGGTCTCTGACCTATGAAGAGGAGCTGACCACTCCACTGCATGTGGCAGCCAGCCGGGGCCACACGGAAGTTCTACGGCTGCTGCTGAGGCGCCGCGCGAGGCCTGACAGTGCCCCTGGGGGCCGCACCGCCCTGCATGAGGCCTGTGCTGCAGGCCACGCTGCCTGTGTCCATGTGCTGCTGGTGTCAGGAGCTGACCCCAACATCCCTGACCAGGATGGGAAACGCCCCTTGCACCTCTGCCGGGGGGCTGGCACCCTGGAGTGAGTGACCCCTCTACCCAACCCCCATTCTACTTCTAGAAGAGGCAGAGAGATGACCTCAGGGAGGGTGGGGGAGCATGTCAGGGGCTGGCAGGCTTGGTGGGCTGGAACGGAGGAGTCAGGGTTCAGATGGGGAGTCAGGGTGCTATTACTCCCAAAACCATCCAACCATTGGCTCTGTGAGCTTTGGAATGGCCTGGACTTGGGAGAATTTCTGCTTCCGCAGTTGTGGAGGAAGGCTGTGGCAGGGGCCCAGCTGCATGGCCTGCATTGGCACTTGTCTGTATCCATTATGGGGAGGTGGTATACTGTAAAGTTTTAATGTTCTCTGAGCTTATCCCGTGTTCCAGGCACTGTGCTAAGCACAATGGCAACTAAAGTCCTGCCCTCAGGCAGCTGACTGTCCAGTGATCCACATAGGCCTCAGTGGTCCCTGTGGGCAAGGTCTGGTTCTCAACTTGGCAGGTTTGGAATTTCCATATTGGCAGGCACCCTCAGATAAATGGGCTCAGGGATGGAGCCCAACAAACCAAACAAGAAACTGATAGATATACCCAAATGTGACAATGTCTTATTTACTGTAGGGGATATTCCTTTACAGTGACCCAAATAATTATTACCTTTGTGTAGGGAACGTTGGACGATGAGTCTTCACTTACAGTTTTTGGATGAGCATGGAATCCTGGCAAAGGCAAAGGGAGTCTTGGCAACTCTTGGAATTGACTGTACATACAATGGAGGCCCTCTCTCTACTCACTGCACACCTGCCATATTTCACATCTTGCCCCTGAATGGTGGCAAGTTTTTGATGTTTGGGTCCCCCTTTCATGGACCTTCTCCCCACTGTTCACCTCATCAGCCTTTAGAGGACTCCACTGACTTATCATATTATGGTTGAACATGTGTTCCACGCCAGTGTGGTCCAATAGAAATATAATGTGAGGGGCTGGCCCCGTGGCCAAGTGATTAAGTTCGCGTGCTCCGCTTCAGTGGCCAAGGGTTTTGCTGGTTCAGAGCCTGGGTGCGGACATGGCACCGCTCATCAGGCCATGTTGAGGCAGCGTCCCACATGCCACAACTAGAAGGACCCACAACTAAAATATACAACTATGTGCCGGGGAGATTTGGGTAGAAAAAGCCTCCCCTCCCAAAAAAAAGAAAATTGGCAACAGTTGTTAGCTCGGGTGCCAATCTTAAAAAAAAAAAAAAAGAAATATAATGTGAGCTGTGTATATAATTAAAAATTTTCTAGTGGCTTTATCAAAAAATGAAAATGAAACAGGTGAAATGAATTTTTTAAACAGTGGTAAAAGATACATAACATAAAATTTACCATCTTACCCATTTCTAAGTGCACAGTTCGGTGGCACTAAGTACGTTCACATTGCTGTGAAACCGTCACCACCTCCATCATCCACCTTCTGAACTTTTTTAATCTTGCAAAACTGAAATTCCGTACCCATTAAACAATACCTTCCCATTTCTCCCTCCCCCCAGCCTGTGGCACCCCACCATGCTACTTTCTGTTTCTATGAATCTGACTACTACTCTAGGTACCTCATATGAGTGGAATCATACAGTACTTGTCCTTTTGTGACTGGCTTATTCCACTTAGCATAATGTCCTCAGCATTCATCCATGTAATAGTGTGTGTCAGAATTTCCTTCTTTTTTAAAGGCTGAATAATATTTCATTGTATATAGATGCTATATTTCGTTTATCCATTCATCTATTGATGGACATTTAGGTTGCTTCCATATTTTGGCTATTGTGAATAATGCTGCTATGAACATGGGTGTACAAGTATCTGTGAAACATGTGAAATTAATTTTAATAATATATTTTATTTCACACAATATATTCAAAATGTTACCATTTCAACATGTAATCAATACAAAAACTAATGAGATATTTTACATTCTTGTTTTGTACCAAATCATCAAAATTGGTGTGTACTTTACACTTATAGCATATCTCAATTAGGACTAGCCATATTGCAAGGGCTCAGTAGCCACGTGTGGCTGGTGGCTGCTGTACTGGACAGCACAGTTCTATACAATCCCACATTTTTACTTCTGGCCATGTTTCAGTCCCGCTTCCCTGAGGTTACACATAGTGATAATCATTCCTTCCTTTCTTGAGTAAACAAATATATTTTAAAAATTATGATGAGGGCCGGCCCAGTGGTACAGCGGTTAAGTGCGCACATTCTGCTTTGGTGGCCCAGGGTTCGCCGGTTCGGATCCCGGGTGCGGACAAGGCACCACTTGGCATACCATGCTGTGGTAGGCGTCCCACATATAAAGTAGACGAAGATGGGCACGGATGTTAGCTGAGGGCCAGTCTTCCTCAGCGAAAAGAGGAAGATTGGCAGCAGATGTTAGCTCAGGGCTAATTTTCCTCAAAAAAAAAAATATGATGGAGAATTTCAAACATATAGAAAGGTGGGCAGGATCACATAAGGAGCCCTCATGATCCATCACCATCTATACCACCCACTCCCCCCACCAGATGCTGCTGTTATGAGCTCTAATGATAACAGCTTTTCAAGCATTGTCTCAGATGATGCTCACAACTTGCTAGGGCTAGGTACCAGTGATTATCCCCGTTCTACAGGTGGGGAAACTGGAGTTCATCTTAGCAAAGAAGCTAAGTCCATGAGCCTTGAATTTTGGTGCACAGGTTCTTACAGGCATACACACCCTTCCCTGACAGCCATCATGGAGCAAATCTGGCTGGCCAATTGTGGTTTTGTTGTTCTTTGTCCTACTGTCCCCATCTCCACTTGCACCCACTGTCAGACCCCACTCCCCACTTCCTCCTCTGGTCCCAGCATGCAGACTCCTCCAGCTGCCCTGCTGCCCCCTGGGCCTCCCCTCACTAGCTGTGTGAATATGGGTTGGGTCCACACACCCTTGGGGCCTCAGTTTCCCCATCTGAACCTGCTGTAGGAATGCTGTGAGGATGAAACAGGTCAGTGCCCGTAAAGCCCTCAGAAGGCACCTGTTCTGACTGCGTCATGGCTGTTTCATGACTTTACGCTCACAGAGGGTTTAGTGCGCTATTTCTACAGAGAGCATGTAGACTTGAAAAAAGTGTATCACTGACCCTGCAGGATGTTGCTGGGATGACTAGTGACAGACAGGATGGAGGAGAAAGGCAGACAGAGCCAGGAGCCCCCCAAAGCGCCCCCCATGTTTGCTTTGCTCAGACCAGCAGGAATGCAGGGGTGTAGGTCTGTGCCCCATTTTCCTGCCCTCCGCTGTCTCACCCTTACTAGGTGTGCAGAGCTGCTCCTGAGGTTTGGGGCAAAAGTGGATGGTCGGTCTGAGGAGGAAGAGGAGACACCTTTGCATGTGGCTGCCCGACTTGGCCATGTGGAGCTGGCAGACCTGCTTCTAAGACGGGGGGCATGCCCCAATGCCCGTGATGCCGAAGGCTGGACCCCACTGCTGACTGCCTGTGACACCTGCTGTACATCCCCTGCTGACGCTGAGGCCACCACCGCCCGCTGCCTCCAGCTGTGCTGCTTGCTACTCTCAGCTGGAGCTGATGCCGATGCTGCCGACCAGGACAGGAGGCGGCCCCTGCACCTGGCCTGTCGCCGGGGCCATGCGGCCGTCGTGGAGCTTCTCCTGTCCTGCGGTGTCAGTGCCAATGCCATGGACTATGGGGGACACACAGCCCTGCACTGTGCTCTGCAGGGCCCAGCCGCAGCGCTGGCCCAGAGTCCAGAGCGTGCAGTGCGGGCTCTGCTCAACCATGGTGCTGTCCGAGTCTGGCCTGGGGCCCTCCCTAAGGTACGGGTCTGGGGGCAGAGGGAGGGCAACGACAGTGAGGGGACGGGAAGACCCAGACCTGCGCTCCCACTTGCTCTAGATGCAGCCTAGGACACTTGGGCACTTGATAGGTCGGTTCTTTCTGCCTTTCATTTGACAAGTAAGCAAAGCCCAACAAGGGGTAAAGGTGAGGACACAGACCAATAGGCGGTGTATGTGTGTGCGCATGTGTGCACACACATACGTGTGCACGCGCATGAGTATACATGTGTGTTCCCATGTGTTCACATGCATGCGTGTGTGAGTGCATGCATATGTGTGTGCATGTGTGATGAAAACGGACTGATGAATCTTACAGTGGGGCCAGATTATAAAGGATCGGAAAAGAGTCTTGAAGGAGGAGCCAGGACTGATGTGGGCAGCAGGAAGTAGTTTCTTCCTCAGGAGAGTGAGCTGATGAAAGCAGCATTTAGGAAGCTCTGCCTGGCAGTGGGACCTGTTCAGTGAGACACTCTCGTTACAGGAGAGGCTCCCCCAAGGCAGAGTGATGAGCCTGGGTGACGAGGTGCTGGGCCTCATGACCATCTGCAGATGGACATGGTCCTGGTTTCTGAGAGCTTAGCAGGACACGCATCACTCAGTCCAGCCTGCCCTGGCACCTGAGAAAAAGACTTTCACTGTCAATTTCCAACCTGTATCTTATTTTATGTTAATTTCCCCAAAGTGGGTTCAACTTGAAGACCTGTGCTACTGATGCCCTGGCAGGGGTCCCTGTCCCATGCTATGTTGTGTCTGGAGGGGGCTATATGATGTAACGAATGGCAGTGAGCCTGGGGTGTAGACCCCTGTTCTCCGAGGAGCTGGATCAGGATGATATGGCTGTGGGCAGGTATCCCTGCCCCGCTTCAAGGCTTATCCCATCCAGGCCCACCCATCCTGGATGCTCCCCTACTGTCCCTGCCTCTCCCCTTCACTCACAAACCTAGAAGCATCTGTCTAGATTCCTAAGCAAGACCAAATAATTAAACAGCCCGAGAGTTCGGCAGATTGGTCTCCCCTTTGGGAAAATACAAGAAAATCAACAATTAACACTAATTAATCTCCTATTAACACCAGATAATTAGGAGACGAGCAATTCCAAGCAATTCCCTGTAATCTGACGGCGGCTCTGACAGCTAATGATTTCCCTGTTGGGGAAGGGGTGGGAGGAGGAGGTGGAGCAGCAAATGGATTTCCCGGGACCCTACTGCCCGCCCCGCCTCTGGGACCAAAATGGCCAGCATAGCAAATTGCCCCATTTGTCCCTTTATCTGGGCACCATGTCCCAAGTGATCAGAAAGTGCAGGAAGGAGTCTGTATCTGTTTCCCATGGTCTGCTCCAGGCTTGGCTGGAGTACCTGTCCTCCAGTGAGGAACTGCTCCCTGCAAGGAGGCCACCATGGCCCACCTAAGATCACTGCCAGCCCCAGACAGTTCTCCAGGAACCACCGTACTGGACTGGGCGCTCAGGAGACCTGGATCCAGGCTCTGGCTTTGACACTTGTTTGTGTGACTATAGACAAGTCACTGAAATTCTTTGAACCCAAGGTCCCTGCAAGTGATACAAGGAACTAACAGTGATGAAAAGCTAGGAGCATAGTGGATACCAGGAGGAGCAAGCATAGCCCTGACTACACACCAGACTCTTCTAAGGTGTGTCACCTGTTATATGGGTTCCCTCAGTCCTCCCAACAACCTCTGAGGTAGGTGGCAACTATGAGTGCAGACTCTGAAGCCAGACACACGACCTGTGTGACAGTCTGCAATTTGCTTAATCTCCCTGGGCCTCAGTTTCCTCATCTGTAAAATAGGGACATAACAGTATGCCTGCTTCGTAGGGCTGGTGTGAGAACTAAATGAATTCATTCCTATAAAGCCCTTTGGACAGGGCCTAACCTAGAGTTAGTGCTCAATCCCTGTGAGCTAGTGTTGTTCTACAGCTAAATCATGTATGTGAAAGCGCTTGGGATGCTGTTAGGCATTATCCCAATGTAGGGTATCATTAGACAAGGGAGAGGGTGACGCAGGTTGGAAGAGCTGAGGCTTCCTGGAGGGGATGGGACTTGGGATGCGCAGGGCTTGAAGAGAAGGAGGAGGAAGGCACAGGCATTCCAGGCAGTGTGCAGAGGCAAGGATCAGCATGGCCCGGGAAGGATGGAGAAACTGGCCCGAATGGTAGGCAGGAGCAGCAGGTAAGAGCAAGAAAGTCCGATGTAACCAGCCTCCTCTTTCCTAGCACTAAGGAGGAGTGAGGCGAAGAGGCCTGCCCTGGGCAGATGGACTGGGGGAGCTCCGGCAAGCACTGCCCAGATACATGGCCAGGAGCAGAGGGTGTCGGGTGTGTGGGGTGTGTGAGATGTTTTCTCTAGGGGCTCTGTTCCCTGGACAAGGCCTTCCACCTGCTCCCACTACCCAGCAGCACCCTACACATGCAGCACTCCCAGCCTGTCAGGCAGAAGGGTCTCCCTTCCTTGTACAGGGGTGTTAAAGCCCCTAATGTTATAGGCAAGCGTATGTGGGGACAGGGGGGTTATAGAGAGGAATGCTACCTGGGATACAGTACTTAGTTGTTCGCAGATTTTACAGAGTCTGTGGACTCCGCCTGTAGCTTCAGATACAGCAAGAGATGGACTGAATGAAGCACAAATCTGCTTATAGGTATTACATACAGGCACGGGTGGGTCTGATGGCACCTGTGTGTGTCCAGGCCAAGTGTGGCTGCCTTTCTGACTACATAGACGGTCCCCTGGCATGGGCTGCTCCCCTGGCCTGGCTCATCCCTTGCTGCATCAGGCTACCTCCTCAGAGAGGACTTTCTTGACAATCCAGCTAGGACAGTGCCCTCCCATGCATGCTCAGTCCCTGAGCCTACTTATCTTCCTTTGCAGCAGCATATCTCTAAGTGGTGATTTAAGAGTTCATCGTGTTTCCCCTCTGAAGTGGAAGCTCTCAGCTGACAGGGAACTGTCTGTCCTCCTCCCTGCTGGGTCTTCAGTGCTTGGCCCATAGCGGCCCTCAGTAAATATTTGCTGAATGAAGAAATGAAAGAATAAATCTGGCCCCAACTTGATCTCACCCCGACTCCTACATCAAGCTTCTGCTGGCCTTGTCCTTTCTCCCTGAATTCCCTCCCTAATGACCTCATTTTAACTTGATCACATCTGTAAAGACCCTATTTCTAAATAGGTCACATTTATAGGTAGTGGGATTAGGACTTCAACCTATCTTTTGGGAGATACAATTCAGTCCACAACCGCTGTGCTATTGCTGTCTGCTCATCCTGCGTGGACTGACCAGGGCCCTGCAGTGTGTGGTAACCCAGAGTGCTGATGCATCTCTGCTTCCTCCAGGTGCTAGAGCGCTGGTGCATGTCCCCGAGGACCATTGAGGTCCTGATGAACACCTACAGCGTCATGCAGCTTCCTGAGGAGGCCATGGCCCTGGTGCCTCCTGAAATTCTGCAGGTCAGATTCCAGGACCCCCAACACACAATCACTCAGCCTGTGCCCAAGAGACTCCCACCTCCTAAAGGGAAGCCCCAGTGGCACCCTCACTCTGCCCCACAGAAATTACCCCGAGACTCACTCATGTCCCAGAAGACGAAAACTCAGAGTGAACACCCAAAACATTCTACTTCTAGAGACTCCTGTAGACACTCACTGGCCACCAGCTTCCCCACTTTAGAAGGAGTGGGTGCCACTTGTCCAAGGCTGCCTTGCTGAGCCCCTCCTTCTGTCCCCAGAAGCACCACAATTTCTACTCCTCCCTGTTCGCCTTGGTGAGGCAGCCCAGATCCCTACAGCATCTGAGCCGCTGTGCACTCCGCACGCACCTGGCAGCCTGCCTGCCCCACGCCCTGCCCCGCCTTCCGCTGCCGCCCCGCCTGCTCCGCTACCTGCAGCTGGATTTCGAGGATGTGCTCTACTAGGTGAGTCCTGGGTTCTGTGGACAGTCCCAGCCAGCTGTTTGCTGGGGGTAGGGGTGGGTGGGGATGGGTAGGAGGCAAGAGAAGAGTTGGGAGCAGGGCCCTGGCCAGAACCAGTCAGCCTCTGGGGACCACCGGACCTCTCTGAATCCACACCTCTCCTTCCAGATGTCCACTTCCCTTGAGAGAGCCTGAAAGCAGATGCCCCAGGCCCCAGGGGGTGCCGGCCCACTTCTCACAGTGCTCCAAACCCAGGACTGAGGTGAACCGACTCAGGCCAAGGTGGCTCTCTCAGCAGGAGGTCCCCTCCACAGGCAGATGTGGATGTTGCCAGTCCTACCAGGGAGAGGTGGATGGACCATGCAGCCAGGCAATGTCTGACGGAGAGAGAGCTAGGACTCATGGCAAGTGATACACTCCTCTTGGGGGTCTCCTGAGGTCCCCCTTCAGCCTGTCTAAACCTTGTTTGCACATTAAAAGTTTCCAGGCTTGTGCTGTTTGGTGCTGTCTCCAGCAGGCTTTCCTCTGAGCTGCTTCACTCCCAGGGGCCTCAAGATGGGCAAACTTGCAGGGTCTTCCTGGATCTGCCCCATAGTGCCAGCTCCATCACCTTCCTCCTCTGGCATCCACCAGCTGTTGAGGGATCCCAGGCAGACCTGCCCCTCTGGCACATGACGTGGCGGAATGGCCACCAGGTGAGATAGCGTCAGAAAAGCCCAAAAGGACAGCTGGCCAGAGGATGAGCCAGCTTAAAGACTTGGGTAGCACAGGGCCGCTGTGGAATGAGGGAGTTAAGTCAGTAGGGCAGGATGATAAAGGCAGCCTTGGGGTAGGGAGGTGAGGTGAGGGGCAGAAAGGCCAATGGGAATGTGGGTGCAGGGGTCGGTGAGCATGAAGGGGTAACCATGCTTCAGGTGAGAGTGAAGGACCCAGATTTAGAAAAAACAAAAACAACTGTACCTACTGCCCGTCCTGTAGGTCAGGGAGCACCGGACGCACAGCTGGGTCCTGCCTCTCCTTATCCGCTCCTCCTTCAATTCAGCTTTGCGGCGGCCTGAGCTGAGCCCAGAGTTACACCCCTAGGTTTAGCGCTAGCTCTGCCATTAACTTGTGGACCATACGTTTCTTCCTCTCTTTGGGCCCAAGTTTCTGGATCTGTAAAACAAGACAGGAGGAGAGAGTTTCTGAGGGTCTTTGCAGTACCAGGATTTTAAGAACCTGCAGGAAACCCCAGCCGCCAGGAACCGGCCTGCTCCCACGAGGGAGGTGGAGTTGACCGGCAGAGCAGCCAATCAAGTGCACGGTGATCCGTGACGTCAAGGGTCGCTGGACAGATTTCCCAGGGCCCCAGAGTGCGCACGCGCCGGAGCTCCCGACTTTCCCGCCAACTGCCGGGAGCCGGGCGGCGAAGGGCCAGGCGGGAGGGCGCGAGGCGGCGGGGGCGGAGCCCGGAGAGCCTGAGGCGGCGGGGCGGGCCGGCGGAGCGCGTCAGCGAGCAGCCGAGGAGAGGCGGGGCGGAGGGCAGTGGGCTGCATTCCCTTCTGGCCTCATCGCCTCGGGCTTCCCAGGGCTGTGCGGCGCGAGGACGGGCCACCTGACAGGAGGGCCCGCGCCTGGAGCCCAGGCGGCAGGCAGTGGGCTGAGTGAGGCCGGGCCGCTCGGCCGTGGAGCCGCCGGGCGGGTCCTGAGCCTGCAGGCCCCCTCCCAGTGGGCAGTGGGCGGGGGGTGGGGGAGGGAGGGGCGCGAGGAGGCCCTTCCTGCGGGGCTTCCGCGAGCTCCCCGTGCTGGGGGCCTCTTGGAGAGCCCGGTCTGTCCCGGGGCCGGTGCGCCCCGGGGTTCCCACGGGGTCCCGGCGCCTCCGGTGGTCCCGGCTCTGCGGCATGGGCCCTCGGGGCCTGGGTCGCCATCCCCGCCAGAGGGTACCTCCCGGTGGCGAGGGAGACGCCAGCAGACAGGCGGGGCGACGTGCCCGCGGCAGCCGTCCACGGAGGCATTGACCCGGCGGCGCGCGGACTGCCTGGGAGCCGTCTGAGATGGGATGACAGGGAAGCCGCCTCTTTGAGGTGACACTTAAGCTGAGGCCTGAATGACCAGCCATGTGAGTGGAGTGGGGAAGAGCAGGGGAGTGACATGAACTGATTTAGGTTTTAAAAGATGGCTGTAGCTGCAGAGGGCCTTCGGGGAGGGGAGGGGAGGGGAGGCGAGGGAGAGTCAGGCCCTTAGGAGGCTACTGCAGCAGTCCGGGCAGAGACGGGGACCCTTTTGTGGAGACGCGATGAGACTTACTGATGGAGTGGCTGTGGGGGGCTGAAGGGGAGCATAACCCAGGATGACGCCCAGTGTTTGGGCTGCGCGGCTGGACGGATGCTGGCCCTGTTTGCTAAGGTGGGGAAGACGAGAAAGGGGCAGGTGGTGGAGCACCCGGAAGGCCAGTGTGGGAAATAGTAAATCGGAGCCGCCTATCGCACAGCTCGAAGAGGCTGCGTGGCAACGTCATCTGGATCCACGAATCCGGGATTCAGGGACGAGGGCAGGTGTGGGGATATAAATGCGGGACCCTTGGCCGGTGAGAGCTGTTTAAAGCTCTGTTCCAAAGAATCCTGACCCTCGAGAGGATGACTTTCCCGAGAGAGTCCTGTTTGTGCACTTTGATGGAAACCTGTTTCGTCCCACGCGCGTCATTCATTTTGTGCTGCCTGAGTTCCAGGTTGTAGGCACCAGATAGACAGCTGTGAATGAGACCTGTTCCTGCCCTCGGTGAATTTTCCATCTAGTCTGAGAAACAAGTGTGTGAATAACGAGTTCAAACACAAGGGGCAGTGAAGCGAATGGAAAAGACGTGTGGGAGCAGGAGCTGAGAGGTTGGGGAGAAAGGCAAGCAGTAGGGGCGGGGACCTGGGAAGACTTCACAGCAGTGGGGGGCCTCTCCCGAAGCGCTAAGAAGGGGAAGGATTTCTGACCCTAACTGGAGAGCGCTGGATCCGCGTGGGATGCCTTTTTAAGGGTGTGTGTGTGCGCGTGAAGTGGTCGGTATGGGGACCTACCGCCCACCTCGACGCCTTCTCCCCTTAGCAGGGCAGTGTTAGGAAGGTCCTTTCTGGGGTTAGACATCCAGACACTCGCAAGCCAGGGAGCTTCCTCCCCAGCCTCCTGCTGCAGGTCCCGCGGGCCCAGAACCTCTCCCCGGTAATTGCTTTCCGTAATGTGTTTGCTCCAAACCAATTTCACGCCTCCGTGAGGACTCCGCCCTGCACTGGAGGCGCGGACCTCCCCACCACCAGCCTGTCTGCGTGTAACGCGTGTGCACACACAAACGGCACACATTTAACACAACAGATGCACAGGGTGCAAGTACCTGGACACAACAACATACGTGAACCTACACGCGTGCATACGAGACTTTAAAACCCTCGTGTGCGTTCCCCCCGCCCAACCAGAACGCTCACAGTTCACTACCCGGCAGCGCGGGGCGCGCTCGCCCTTTGGACGGCTCACCCGGTCCTGGTCCTTTGCCCTCGGCGCGTCTCCCGGACTAACGCCAGGGGGCGCTGCGGTCCTCCGCGCCTCTCCCGCGGTGACGCAGTGGCGCGCTGCTGCCAGCAGAGGGTGCCCGCGGACAGGGCCCGACGCTGCCCACTGTGAGTGGACTCTCTCCTGCCAACGAGTGAGGCGGAGGGATCGATCTGGTGGCTTTGACTTTCGAATACTTCGTTCTTTCTCAGCATCCCAGGTCCTTGGTTTCCAATCCGTGAAAGGGAGGCCAGATGATGGGGTCTGACATTGGCACAAGCAGAGAGGGTAGATTCAAAATGAAATTCCTTTGTAGGAGCATTTCCTCAACAGGTGGAGTAGTGAGAGTGGGACAAGTCAGAGCATGTGGACAATTAACGAAGCACTTTAGAATTCCATTGTCTACAATGAGGGGAGTTACTTGCCCACAATGGGTCTGTTTAGGGGTTCAACTGGAGAACCACAGAGTTTTCTCTTGGTAAAGAAAGGAGCCAGCTCTGTTCAGACGTGATAGCAAACAGCTTCTGTCCTTGGTACTGATGGGAGAGGAAGAAGCAGTTTTTGGAGAGACACTGATTTGGGAGAATTCCATTCTTGAGCACTCTGCCCTTCTTTGTCCATTTAGTCCAGGAAGAAATCATTTTGAAAGGTGAAAGGTGCCTTTCCTCCTATTCACTTGATCCTTGCACCGACTTTTAAAAAAAAATTTTAATCCTTTTTTTCAATTTTTTATTTTATTATTATTATTTTGGTGAGGAAGATTGGCCCTGAGCTAACATCCGTTGCCAGTCTTTCTCTTTTTGCTTGAGGAAGATTGTTGCTGAGCTAACATCTGTGCCAATTTTCCTCCAATCTGCATGTGGGACGCCGCTCCAGCATGGCCTGATGAGTGGTGTATATGTCTGTGCCCAGGATCTGAACCCACAAACCCCAGGCCACCAAAGTGGAGTGGGCAAACTCAACCACCACATCACCAGGCTGGCCTCTTAGACCAACTTTTTCACTAGGCAGAGTAGATATTAATCATTCTCTCTTACACATGGAGAAGTTAAGTCAAGAGGAGCCAAGTTCACATGGCTCAGTGAGGAGTCAGAAGAGGAACTTAACTCCAGGTCTTTTTACTGCAACCAAAGCCTTTTTCCATTTACCACGTGGCCTCAGTTCCATGGTCCATGAAAGGGCAGGGAAAGGAAATGGGCTATTCAGTTGCCGCTGTGTATGTGACTGCTTTTATCCTGGTTTAGCTACTGAATGTCAAAGACTATGCAGAAGTCACATGACCCCAGCGTGGCAAGGAAACAGATCCAGGACTATAAATGGATTATAAAATACAGTATCTAATAAACACACACCACACCAGGGCAATACAAAGACCCTGGGGCCTCCCTTGCCTCATTTCAGAATGGTGGACCACTCGGCTTTGTTGACAACAAGCTTTAAGCCTGTACTCTCTGTGCCAGCTTGAGCAGAGAATTCCACTTTACTGAGTATAGTTCTGGGCAATAAGATCTTGGCTTAAACTAGGTGACATACATCTTCAAGATCAGAGGGTCTTTCACCTTGAGTCCTTGATAATGCATGATCCATTTTGTCCCACGAGAGAGTGACAGGCTTATTAAAGTGGCCTTTTACTGGGGGAGTGGTGGGAGGGAGATGTTTCAATATATATATCCTTTCGAGCTTTTGGTATTTTGTGCTATGTGATTTTATTACCTATGCAAAAAATGAATGCAATTACTTTTAAAAATGGCTCTTCCTTCATGCTTTATTTGATTAGTGTTGTTACTGCTCATATAGCTTTAATTTCAGTGATTGTAGCCCAAAGTTCTCTCAATAATTTATCAAGTCAGTAAGCCTCTATTGGGCCGGCCCAGTGGCACAGCGGTTAAGTGCGTACGTTCTACTTTGGTGGTCCGGGGTTTGCCGGTTTGGATCCCGGGTGCAGACATGGCACCACTTGGCACGCCATGCTGTGGTAGGTGTCCCACATATAAAGTAGAGGAAGATGGGCACGGATGTTAGCTCAGGGCCAGTCTTCCTCAGCAAAAAGAGGAGGATTGGCAGCAGATGTTAGCTCAGGGCTAATCTTCCTCCAAAAAAGAAAAAAAGCCTCTATTTTGTATCCAACACTGTAAAGCCATCAAACCAAGTACTGACCTCTCACTTTTTAAGTACATGACACTTTTGCAGATTGGTCTTCCATATTGGTACCATGAAGTGCTTGGTTAATTTAACAAAAGGTTCTGAAAAATATCTTTAGGAGGACGTATAAGGATTATCCTAGTACTTTAGAAGTGAGTTGGGGTTCCCAGATCTAAGTTAGTGCATCTCTCCTTTTTCCATGGTGACATCTTCCCACCAAACTTATCTTTCAGAAGTTTCACTGAGTTTAATGTAAAGCCCAAGATAGATCAAGACTGCCTGGAAACCACACTCTTCTCCCTTTACCTCTCTGATGAATTGTCAATCAAGCGTAACCAAAGAAATCTCCCTTCTTGGGTCCCACCATATTCTGTCCCACTCTGGTGATAGTGTCCTTCAGGGTGCTGATTTTTAATACATCAGCCTGACTTTAGCAGCGTTCACTAGGCCAACATAACGCTCTTGATTTGAACAAATGTCACTGAGATCCAGAGTTCTCTCCTGCCCTGCTCTGTCTTGGCTTGGAAACACTGAGACTCTTTGCCATAGGTTTTTCTCCTCACCTGAGCCAAATAACTTCCTCTACCTAGACTGTATCTCCCTAAACTTGCCTGGCTTTGCTACTTTTAATTTTAATTAGCTTGGCTCTCCCTGGCCCCACCTGAATAACAGTCTCCCAGTGACTAGATGATCCTCGTTTTAGCTGGCCAGGCTTGCTCTGTGTCCTAAAGCTTGGGTCACTCTTCTTCTGTTGACTTGTCTATCTTATGTCTTTCTTGCCTGCTGACCTGAGGCTCCTCTCAAGCGAAAGTGCTCATGACTTTTGCCTCTAGATTGACAACTCTACTTCTGGGAATCAGGAGGAGGGGGAGGGTAAAAGGCACCACCATTTCTGTGTCTGAGAATGGGGGAGGTGAGCAAAGTCATCGCAATTAGCGGATAATTAGCGCCGCTGACCCTTGGGGCTCATCATCGCTCCTGGGGCCAGCCCCCAGCAATCAGCCAGGGCAGGTCGAAAGTGTCAGGCCCGGGAATGAATAGGGCTCATCAGCGGCGCAGGAGCAGGGGAGCCAATCAGGGAAATTAATAGCAGAGGAGAAGGGGAGAGAGGGAAGGAGGAAGACGGAGATAGAAAGACAGACAAGAGAGACAGATATAGGCAAGAAATGAGAAAAAAAAAATAGAATAAGACGGACTGGGATAGGGAATGAGAAATGGGAATAATCAAATAGGAATAGGGAAAGAAATGAGGGCAGGAAAGGGAAGAGCGGGAGGAAGGAAAAGAATGTAAAGGGAGAAGGGTGGAGGGGGAAAGGTGAGAGGAATGGTAAGTACCTGATATAGTGTGGGCCCTTGAGGAAATTAGCCACAGAGGCCAGAGTGAGTGACTGAGTCCGCGACGGAGGAGGGAAGGGGAAGAGCCAACGCCAAGAGAAGAGAGCCCAGGGGAGAGAGTGTGAACAAAGTCGGGAAGAAACGACCCTTCGAAGAGGAAAAGGGCCCCAATACGGGTGGCCCTGAGCCGCGGCGCCGGCCGCAGAGCGCGCCCCCTGTCGTCCCCGCCTCGCCGCCCCTGGGGGCGTGGGGGACCCGTCCCGCCCGCCGCGCCGGAGTTTGTTCTTGGGGCCGCCACGTCGTCCGCCCCAGGGGCCAGGGAGGGGGCCTCGGGGGCGGGGAGGCACGCCGGGGGACTGGCCTAGGGTCCGACGGAGGGCGGCAGCCCCGGGCCGGGCGCGCTGTGGTCCTTCCCCGCCGCCCATCCGCCCGCCTCTCCCGGTGGGCCCTTCTTGCCTGCCGCCGCGTCCACGCCCGGGCCCACGGTCCAGTCCACGCCCGGGCCGAGCGGGCCGAGTGGGGGGCGGGCTGGGTGGAGGGAGGGGCGCTGGCCCAGCAGCTGCCACCGCCTTCTCATCGGCCGCAAACTTTCACAAAGCGGCGTGTCCGGCCTCATCAATCTCCATTAATAATAGTTGGTTGGGCTGCGAGGGGCAGGCGGGGGTCCCGGGCCGACCGGCCGGGCTGCTGGGAACCGGCTCTGCGGAGGGAGCGGGAGCCGGGCGCGGCGGCGGCGGCGGCGGGCGGAGGGAGGAAGTGAAGCGTAATTTGAGGAAGATGGATGAGTCCGGAGGGCGACACCCCCAGCCCGCCCGCTCGCCCGCCCCCTCCCTCCTTATGAGAGAGAGGGAGCGCGGCGCCGGAGCCACACTGCGCCGAGCCCGCGCCCCGCCGACACCTCGGCCCGGGAGCCAGGGAGAGAGCCCTGCGTGTCCGCGCGGGGCGCCCGAGCCGCGGGGCGCACGGCGGCGCCGGGAGGGGAGCGCCCCGGGGCGGCCGCAGCTCCGGGCAAGATGCAGAGAGCTGGAGCCGGAGGCGGGGGCGCCCCTGGGGGCAGCGGCGGGGGCAGCGGCGGGGGCCCGGGCACTGCCTTCTCCATCGACTCCCTCATCGGGCCGCCGCCGCCCCGCTCCGGCCACTTGCTCTACACCGGCTACCCCATGTTCATGCCCTACCGGCCGCTCGTGCTGCCGCAGGCGCTGGCCCCTGCACCGCTGCCCGCCGGCCTCCCGCCCCTCGCCCCGCTAGCCTCCTTTGCCGGCCGCCTTACCAACACCTTCTGCGCGGGGCTGGGCCAGGCTGTGCCCTCGATGGTGGCGCTGACCACCGCGCTGCCCAGCTTCGCGGAGCCGCCCGACGCCTTCTACGGGCCCCCGGAGCTCGCCGCTGCCGCCGCCGCCGCCCGAAACAACCCCGAGCCGGGCGGCCGACGCCCAGAGGGCGGGCTGGAAGCCGAGGAGCTGCTGCCGGCCCGGGAGAAAGTGGCAGAGCCCCCACCGCCCCCGCCTCCGCACTTCTCAGAGACTTTCCCAAGTCTGCCGGGTAAGTGCTGGGGCCGAGCAGGGCGCCGGGCGGGAGGCAAGTTCACCCGGAAATCCCAGACAGCAGCCTGCTCAGAAGCTCGGCACCTGCCTGGAGCCCTGGAATCCCAGAGCCCGAGATGGCGGGTTCGCGGAACCACTTCCAATTCCGTTCCAAACACGGCACCTCTAGATCCCAGAACCTGCTCTGTCTCCAGAGTGCCTGAAGCCTCCCGGAAGACGTCCCGCTACTCCCTTCCAAATCAGTGGCATTCTAGTCCTCAAGCCTCCACTCCCGCCTCTCCTTTTCAGAATCCCTTCATTTTTCTCCTTTGCCAGGAATAGAGAAACTGCAACTGTGGGACTCCTGGGGACACCAGCAAGACCCCAGGGTGAGGGTACATTGGGGCAGCTGTCAGTTCAGTGAGGAGAGGACACTTCTGGCTTCTGAAGAGAAGATTGTATTGACCCCGAGTGGTCTCTGAATGCAGGGGCAAAGGGAGGGTCTTAAAGCAGTAGTGACCCTGTTGGTGACCTGTCTTCACCTTAGTAGTAGAGGTCACTTCTGAATTGGCAGATTTAGAGCCAAGTCTTGAAGAACTGGGTAGGGGGCATAAAGGAACATTAGCTAGCAGGGGCCCTAGCACCCGCTGGACCAGGGCTGACTGGGAGGCCAAGAGAGAGGCTAAAGGCTGGGCTGGGTTGGGTGTGGCCCAAAGGCCTGGAGTCAAGAACCCAGCTAAGATTCTGGAACCAGTGAGATTCAATTAAGAGAGAATTCAGGAACCCTGGATCCTCTGTGGGACGGTGCCCTCTCTGTAGAAGCATAGTTGTTACACTGAACCCTGTTTAGATTCACTCTGATTAGAGTCCTCCTAGCCTCCCTATTGATCCTTAATCCCTAGAAGCCAGAAAAGCTTTCCCTTGTCCAGGGGCAGATCCAGGGGCTGAGGTCCAAAGCTTATACAATTTGGTGGGCCTTATTTAAGAAAAACAGGGGTTGCATGCAAGTGTGGGGTTCCGAAATCTTACAGTTCCTTAGCATCAGGAGGAATCTGCCTCTGCTTATCCATTCATCGCATCCAGCTTAGCAGGTGGAGGTGACCCCAGGAGGCCTCAGGGCTGACTCTGTCAGAGTCAAGGAGGAGATCCAAGAGTCCTTTTGTCCTTTGCCAGGCAAGGGTAATTCCTGATAATAGGTTTCTGGGCCCTTCCTTGGAATTGTCCAAAGGGCTAATCACTCCTCCAGACCCCAAGGGCTGTTATAGGGCCTGTCTTCCTCTTTTCCTCTTTAGCCCCAGGTATTTTGGCTTTGGGCATTCAGCTGTTGTTTTGTTGTACCTGGTTGGACCAGGAGGATCCAGTGGCTGAAGTCTGAGCAGCACCTCCTAAGCAGGATCAAAAGGAAATGATAGAGCAGGAACTGGAAGGTGGGAGGAAATGTCCACAAGATAAAAGGGCCCAGAGTAGGGCAAACAGGGATGAGCCAGCAGGAGGATTGGAAGAAGAAAGGATCAGTAGGATTTTCGGAACAGGATAGTCCTGAGGCAGAAAAGAGAGCAAGGGAGGCCATCAGAGGGATGGATGGCTTTGGAGGCAGTAGGAGCGGGAGGAAGAACTAGACACATCTGGGGAAGAGATGAGCTGAGGTGGGGGAGAGGAGACACCACCAGAGCAGGGGATCTGAGGGGGGAATTCGCCCAAACCACGCGAGAACAAGCAACTTCTCCTACTCTTACAGGTTCCCCTTAGTTCATATTTTGACCTATTTGTATAATGGGGGCTCTTTTATGAAGCAGATAGAATATTGGCTGTAAAACCAGACACTGAAAAAGAGAAAGGAATAAGCAGAGAAAAGAACAGAAAAGAAATATTGAGGAAAGAAGAATAGAGGAAAGGACCAACAAATGAGCTGTATGTATACTCAGATTATCCAAAGACAGAGTTTGAGGCAGGAGAAGGCTGTCTGTTGGAAGAGATGTGTGCAAGGGATTTCTAGCCTGGGCTAAATGAAAGGGAGCAATATCTCTGAACCAGAAGTGTGTGTGTATGTGAAGGAGTTCTGTCTTGAGAGAGGATTGGGAGGGAGCTAAATAAACATACTAGTAGGAAACAGGGAAAAGTTTTAATGCTAGGAATAATTTTTTAAAAAGATTTTTCAATACTGGGAGTGATGGGAAACTGGAATTTATATATATATAATGATGAAGGAAAGATCTTCATCATCAGAGGAAAATATTGGAAGCGAAAAAAGAAGAGAGACTTGTGTTGCTCTTGGAGTAAAAACAAGGAATTTCTTTCCTAAGAACGATGGGAAGGAGACCTTACAGAGGAAGAATTTTCAGAGGTGCTTGAGTGAAGGTAATCACTCAAATTGGGAAGAGACATACGTAAAGGGTTTATAGTGGGGTTTCTGGGGCAGAACAGTTAGGAGAGATTTCAGAAGAAACATTCCAAGAGGATAATGCTTGGGACAGCTTGTCTGTGATTGCCACTTCTTATCACTCTTAGTACACACTCTCCCAACTCTTCCTCCACACGCCACTCACTCACGTCTACCCTCCCAGTCTTGATTTTTTTCCCCTAAAATAGTTGATAAAAGGCAATTCTAGAGATGTTAATTTGTTAAAATCAATTTGGGGGGCAATGACACATTGGCCCATGCTGAAAATGGTGGGAAAACAAATACTCCATTTTGGGAAATTAAGTATGAGAGTATTTAGCATGAAATAAGAGAATTCTATGCTTAAACAATGGGATTGAAACCTCAATGTCGAGTTTAGAGAACGAATCCTGTCTTTAAAATGACAGGAGGAATTGCTGTCCTAGTGTGAATGGGTAACATTGCTCTGAAATTATTAATTTACACTTGTTTACTGCTTTACAATTACTAGCCCTTTTAAATGAAATTATAGTGAAGATAGGCCAATTTGAAAAATAATAAGTGAAGTTCTTTTTCTTGGGAATTACAAGGATTATTTTTAAAAATTTTGCTGAGAGTTAAGACAGGTCCCATCCTATTAGAATTGATGAAGAAGAAAACAGAACTTTGTTATGATTTGATTGCAGAGGTGGAGGCTGTATTAGCAGGCAAAAACAAATACTATGTACAGAAATAATGGAGTAGAAGACGTATTGAGAATGGTAGATTGAAAATAGTTCTAGGTGTGGAATGAGGGGAGCAGGGGGATAGTTGGGGAGGCTGTCTTATTAAGAGTGATAACAGGAGAGAATTTTGAATTAATAGGGAAGATTTAAAAGTATGAATCTACAGAAGAGCCCAGAATAGTGCTGTCTAGCAAGCCATTCATGTAACTTAGAAATTTTTATTAGCCACATTAAAAATTAAAAAGAAACAAGTGAAATTAATTTTAATATATTTTATTTAACCTAATATGTCCAAAATATTATTTCAGCATTAATCAATATAAAAAAATTTAATGAGATGTTTTATATCCTCTTTTCATAATAAGTCTTTGAAATCCAGTGTGTTTTTTTATACTTCCAGCACATCTCAATTCAGACTAGCTATGTTTCAGGTGGTCAGTAGCCTCATGTGGCCAGTGGTGACCATATTCAACATAACAGATCTAGAGACTTGTAAGAGCAGAGTCATATGGAAGTGATGGGGGAAAGGAGCTTTGAATTGGGGTGGATAGTGAAGTCCTCGATGTATTAGGAATAATGGAGAGAAGAGAGCAGTAAGCTCTAAATGACAGGAAAAAAGAGAATTCTGCCTTGAGTGGGATAGGAAGAGGTGATCTTGTTGTGTGTGAAGGTGTGTGTGAGCTCTGAGAGTAATCAAAGCTAACCTGAGGCTGTGGTGCAAACACACATCACAGAGATGCCTGGTGAAGAGGATGTTGCGTGCTGCGGGAAGTGATGAAAAGAGCTGTCTGTTTGGAAAAATGCAGAAGAAAACTTTAAATTGGAGATGTCTAGAGCAATAATTCATTCAGGGAGAAAAGATTTGGATTACCTGAAAACAAATATTTAAGAAGTAAGGGATGATACATACTCCATATATAATTGTTGAATGAATGAAAAAATATAGTGAGAGATTGCTGTGAAAGAGAATGCCAGTATTGAGCATGGCGAAGAAAAAACATTTGTAGTTGAAGTGATATGGAAAAGAGAATATGACGGGACAAACCTGAGAGATGGCAGTGTAGTAAACATTATTTTAACTAAACAGAAAAAGATTTGCTGATTTATGAATAGAGATTGGCAATAATAAAGGAAATCATGCAAGGAGACTGGGAAAACTTCTTGGGAGCCTGCTATTTGAGTGCTGATTGCCGTAAGCTAAGCACCTGATTGTAGCCAGAGAACATTTTAGATGACCGTCAATTAATTTCTGAATAGATATGCATTATGACTGTCAAGATATATTTACTCATGAGAGAAAAACAGGAAATGATAATATGACATGGAATCAGAGACTTCTGTTAGCAACAGGAGAGAGAAATTTTTCTTGGAAGTGACAGAGACCCAGAGTATGGTTTCCTAGAAATTTAGAGGAAGAGCATACAGTGAGAGTGATTGCTCCATTGACATTTACAGAAAAACAAATATTGCATTAGCTTAATCTGATTGAAGGAACATTGATTTAAGAGTCATGACACATGGGTTCAGTTCTCAACTTTGTCAATCATTAGCTGTGCAACTTAGGCAAGTTGCTCAGTTCAATTCAGGGAAAATTTATTGTATGTCTATTATGGGCTTAGAATATTCAATACACTACAGGAGACTCAAAGTTTTGAACTTCTCTAGGCTTCGGTTTCCTCATCAGTAACATAAAAGTTTTGGTTCAGGTGAATTTTAATGATCCTTTCAATTCCATAGAATGAAAACTTATTTTTCTAGCCTCAGTGTTTAAATTAGAATTCTTAACATGGACTCCATGCATCTCTTGTGAGGGTATCTGTTAATTACAGGTGGGGAAAAAATTACATCTTTATTTTTACTAACTTCTAACTAAAATTTGGCACTTCCTTTAATTATGAATGTAGGCCAGGAACCATAGTAGTCATTTCAACAGTACCTGAGATTTTTGTCACCAATAGAAATCACAGTTATTGATATAAATTTACAGTCATCAGAGGCATCTTATTTAATGAATTAATAAATAAACATATATGATTATATCACAAATTCATTTTTAAATATTTGATAACTATATTTTTATATAATGGCTTCTAATGTAATCCTATGTATTTTATGTTAGACACCGAAAAGCATTATTCTGAAAAGGGGTTTGTAGGCTTTATCAGACTGCCAAGGAGTCCATGGCACAAAAAGGGTTAAGAACTCCTGGTTGAGAGGGAGAGAGAATCTCAGAAATGACAAGAGGAGACTTTTATTGAGAGTATTGGAATGGATAGTGAAATGCCTTCTATCATAGTGAAAGCAACACTTGGGAGGGCTGGAAGAGAGAAGGGATCTCTGCAGCGGCATTTGTAAATATGGAGAGATATGTTATAGCTGGTTAGGGGGTGATTCTTATACTCAGAGTGGTGGGCATGAATAGTCCATACTGGGAATAATGGGAGAGAAGCAGTAACTGGAATAATGAGGGGGAAACATTTTAATTGGAAAGAAGGAAGAACGTGATATGAGGAAAGTGCTTTGCTTTGAAAATAATGTTACAATCAGAAGCTGTAGGCAAGAATTTTGCCTTGGAAGTAACGGGGGAAGAAGGATCTTTGCAGTGAAACTGATTGGGAATTAGGAAATAAAAATGAGAGAAGTGATGGAGTAGATGTACAAAAAGAGAGAAACAAATAGGAATGGTGAGAAGGAAAGAGTTTGGTGGGAGAGAAATTTTATCTAGGGGGAATGAGGAAATGCCTCATGAAGGATAGGAGAGAAGAAACTCTGTCTGAACCCATGAAAAGGACAGAGCTGTGTGTGCTGGCGGTCACGCCCACCGCTACAGCGGTAATGATGAGACGAAAAAGACGTGGATTAGGGGTAAGAGAGAAAAGGTTGGAGTTTTCCACTGGAAATATGCTCATGCTGGGAGAAAGCTATCAGCTTAGAATAATGTGGAAGAAATATTGGTGTCCTAATTGGGAGAAAGTGACAGGGAGAAGAGAAGCTTGAATTTGGTATGATGGAAGAGTGACATACACAAGTTGAATTAAGTTGTATAGAAAGAGACAGCATTGTACCACAAGTAGTCATGAAGCAGTGTCTTCATTCTTTTCCCGTTATGGAAGGGACTGGAATAATCTTCAAGTGAGGAAACAAAAAGTCTGTATTAGAAGCGGCAGGGGGGGGGGGGGGGGGGGGGGGGGGAGTGGCAGGGACTAACAGAGACTAGGGTTATGAGGAAAAAGCAGTGTGTGAAAATGAGGACGGGAGAAACAGGAAAATACTTCTGAACTGAGGGTAATGGGAGATAGATTTCTTGCCTGTGAATTATGGAGGAGATGGTATTATAATAGAAGTAATGGAGAAGATGGAAGTCTGTATTGGGAGCAATGGGAAAAGAAGTGATGCAGAGGTGTGCTAGGAGGGAGGAAGATGAAATCACCCTGAGAGCGAAGGTAAGAAGCACATGTGCTGGAATGGACGATAACTATTCTATCACTTATGCGTAGATACTCGAAGTATGTAAATGAGTGGTCGTGGCCAAATCACACCTGCCTGTGTCTTAGCTTCCTCGTCAGTAAAATTAGCGGTTTGATTTAGGTGAACTCTGTGGTTGCTTCCAGCTCTACAATTCTGTCTTTATCTATAAGGAAAGCTTTATTAATGAATTATTTCCTTTAAAAAGTCATCCTGAGCAGAGGGATTGGAGGAAATTCTATACTTCTCAGTGCTGAGTTGTTGCGGTAGCTGACGAGGATGAGGCAGGCTGGGGTATGGACATCTTGAGGTGAAATCAGGACTGGGCTTTAGGATAGAAAAGACTTTGTCATCTGGAATTGGGGAGGTGTCACCTGAGCTGTGGCTGTGTGCAGCCATCATATTAAATGAGAGAGAAACATTTGATAAAGGTGGGAGTAGATCTCATCTAGGCCAAAAAGATTGGGGGTCAATTGTGACCGAGGTTACCGGTGAGGAAGGAAACAGTGCCCGTCAGGGAGTGAGAAAAAGAAAAGCTGTGTTGTGGAGTCAGTGCCTGGCCTTCTATATTATTTCTCTGTTTGGTACAGTATTTGTGAGAGGGTGACATTAGAATTCACCCTTTTTTTTTCCATTCAGTGTTAACAAAGAGATGTGGTGTAGCACAGAGGAACGAGCGCCGGCTTTGAATACAGATCTTGGTGGCACCCTTTCTTTGTGATCTACAGTGAAATACTAACCTCTGCAGACTGTTTCATCACTGGTAAAATAAGGGCAACAATACTTACCTCACAGAGTTAAGAATTAAATGAGAAGATATTTGTCTGGCATCCTAAAGTAATAGGTGCGCAAGAAATTATTGGTATTGTCCTTGTACTGGAAACGGATAGGGAGCTTTCCTGGGAATTAAGCTGAGAAAGACCTCTTTACCAGGAATTCTGTAAGAATAGGTGACACTCTCTGTACTGATAAGGACAAATATTTCTGAGAGTGATGATAGAAAAGGCGCTGCATTCTGAGAACTGTTTATATGAGGGATGCTAATCTAATAGGGGTAGATTTCAAATTTTGTCTTTGGCTCATTCTCCCTCCTTTTGCTTTCCCTAGCTCACATTTTGGGATCCCTCTGTAGATCCCAAGGCTGCCCAAAGTCCTTCTGCTATGTCCCACTGGGAACGGTTCTTCCTTTGTCATTTAAAAAAAAAATACCTCCTTTTTTCTACATCAAAATTCCTATTCCTTCATAAGTCTGATCTTGACTTAATGTTAGGAGCAAAGCCGTTGCATTAAAATAATTGACACTCTGATAGAGTAAGGAGATTTTTTTTTTTTTAAGATTTTTTTTTTTCCTTTTTCTCTCCAAAGCCCCCCGGTACATAGTTGTATATTCTTTGTTGTGAGTCCCTCCAGCTGTGGCATGTGGGACGCTGCCCCAGCGTGGCTCGATGAGCAGTGCCATGTCCACGCCCAGGACTCGAACCAACGAAACACTGGGCCGCCTGCAGCGGAGCACGCGAACCCAACCACTTGGCCACGGGGCCAGCCCCCTAGAGTAAGGAGATTTTTAAAACTTCAAATGAATTTCAAACTGGTAGAATTTTAGGTGGTGTTGTTATGAATAATTTCAGGTAATGTGGAAAAATCATTTTGGATGGCAGATTTGTGGGAGCGAGGTGCAGAGGCTTACTTTCCCTGGAGTCATGTGATTGTCGTCGCTTCTAGTTACAGCACGGTGTGTAGTCAGAACCCTTTGGGCTGCTAGTGATAGCAGCTCAACTCTGACGTAAGCTAAAACGAGCACGTACTGACTCACCTGACCACAAAGTGCAGGCGTGGACCCAGAATGCAAGCAGTGTTGCTAGGGCTTTTATTCTTGCTCTCAGTCTGGCTCCTCTCTCTGTCTTGGCCTCATCTTCCTCTTAAAAGAGGTAGGGGAGGGGGGCTGGCCCCGTGGCCGAGTGGTTAAGTTCGCGCGCTCCGCTGCAGGCGGCCCAGTGTTTCGTCGGTTCGAATCCTGGGCGCGGACATGGCACTGCTCGTCAGACCATGCTGAGGCAGCGTCCCACATGCCACAACTAGAGGAACCCACAACGAAGAATACACAACTATGTACCGGGGGGCTTTGGGGAGAAAAAGGAAAAAATAAAATCTTAAAAAAAAAAAAAAAAAAAAAAGAGGTAGGGGAGGGGGCCTGGCCCCGTGGACGAGTGGTTAAGTTCGCGCGCTCTGCTGCAGGCAGCCCAGTGTTTCGAATCCTGGGCGCGGACATGGCACTGCTCATCAGACCACGCTGAGGCAGCGTCCCACATGCCACAACCAGAAGGACCCACAACGAAGAATATACAACTGTGTACCGGGGGGAGGCTTTGGGGAGAAAAAGGAAAAAAATAAAATCTTTAAAAAAAAAAAAAGAGGTAGGGGAGGGCAACAAGCATAAGCAGCTCTAAATGTTTATAATCCAAGGTTGGGACCCCAGTGGATTCCAGCATATATAAAATCCTACAATGACTGATTAACTAGCTTGAGTCGAGTCCCCACGGGTGGAGAAATGTGATCGACTGTCCCACTGTACTGGGTGGTAGGCAAGAAGCAGTGCCCAAAGGAAGGGGTTGCTGTTAGTGAACAAAAGGGGGAAGGGATGCCGGGCAGACAAAAACAAATCCCAAACAGATGTCCACCTCAACCAGAAAGAAAGAAAAGAACGTACCTTTAACTCCCTTTCAGTATTAGGGAGGAAAGCCTTCTGCCTGGCTAGATAAGTAGTCCTAGGACCGATAGAAGAGACTGGGAGTGAAGCTCTTGGAGAGAGTTCTGTAATGGAGAAGGTAGAGAGTGATGAAGATGGAAGAAAAATTTCTGTTCCTCAATGAGGCTGATTCCTGTCCAAGAAAGAGCTGTACTTGAGGGAGGAGGGAGACAGTTGTAAACTAGAAGCTAAAGAAAATTGATATTAAAACAAAACTGTTTTCATAGTTTGGAAATGGCATTTTTAAAATGAGAAAATACATTTCTAAATAAAAGGAATGCTGTCTGGTAAGATTACACTGTACAAACCAATAATGACAGAAAAAATAGGAGAAAGATCTGGTGGGAATTTTCTCTTGGGGAATGATGGGAGAAATAGCCTATTAAAGGACAAAGGTGACATTTGGTGAGTGAGGCCTCTTCTATGGCAATTTTAAGAATCTCTCCAAGAATGTTAAGGAAAGACATTAATGATTAGGCTAGAGCTCTGTAGTGACAAGTGAAACGGATGAGGTCTAAATAAAACTGAATTCCGGGCCAGCCCAGTGGCATAGTGGTGAAGTTTGTGTACTCTGCTTTAGCAGCCCGGGGTTTGCAGGTTTGGATCCCAGGTGTGGACTTATATACTGCTCATCAAGCCATGCTGTGGTGGCGTCCCACATATAAAATAAAGGAAAATTGCCATAGATGTTAGCTAAGGGACAATCTTCCTCACCAAAAAGAGAACAAAACTGGATTTGGTAGAAAGGTTATTTATCTGATGAGGCATCTGGGGAGAGGGGTTTTACTTCGATTGGGAGGGAAAGAGAATGTATTTTACTAGAAAGGATAGAAAGAGCATTGACTGGAGATTTGAGAGACCAAGATTCTAGACATGGCTCTGTCTCTAACTGTGTGATCTAGGAAAATGATTTAATCTTTCTGAACTCAGTTTTTTCACCTGGAAATTGGGTTACTAACCTCCCATTACTACTAATAATGGGTCTACTCTACTTCAATGAGTTGCCTAAGATAAAATAATAAGTATGAAAGTGTTTTGGAAAGTTAAAGGTCATACAAGCATGCTCTTGGCAATGACAATGTTAGTATGCCATGAAGGGACCCCTGAGCTTGGAGTGGTGGGGAAATTGCCCTGAACTTGTCATGAAGGTGGGAGGGGCTCTGGATGGTAGTGATGTAGAGAAAATTTCTCATGTGGATTTGGAGTAGAGAATGCTGAAGGGTCATGGGAAGAGTAGAGAGAGAAAGTGAAAATGAATTTTCCTTATTGTACCTAAAATTATAGGAAGGAGTAGTAGCAAAATAGGGGCATGAAATTAATGGGGATGAGTGAAAACAAATTGAAAGTGAGCTAGTTGCAATGAATGATTGTACTATCTCCAAAAAGAACAGAGAAATAACTCTGCACTGGGCAAGATGATGAAATGAGGATGTGGAAATGAGAGTGGTGGCAAATATATCTCTTTTTTGAGGAATGACCTGGGTTTTTCTCCACCACTTGACCCCATCCAAATTGGTTCTGTGTTCAGGAAGCTGAGTAGTTGAGCAGGGAGGATGAGAAGGAGACTCACTGTCCTGAGGGTGGTTGGGGGAGTGTGAGGGTAGTCGTTTTTGAAGTAGAGGGAAGAGACGTCAGAACTGAGTGCAGTGACTTCTCTTCCGTGAATAATAAAGACTATTGATTTGATATACGCTAGAACAGCAGGGTAGATGAGGGACAGCACAGGGGCGCTGTGGATTCCTGTAGCTGGGAGCTAAAGTGATGCTCCACTCCCCTGGGGGTTTCTGCTCCACTACCCAGGCTCATCATTCTTGGTGACCACAGCTTCAGGACTCTGCCTCTAGATTGTGTGAGTCTGGTGCTATTTATTCTTTCTCCTGGAGAATACCTACCATGGATTCTTTGGCCCTTGATTTCTTCCCCAGCCTGACCTGACCCATTTCCAAGATGAGGCTTCTCTAGGTCCTTGGAGCTGCTTCCCTTCCTGTCAGAAGGAAGGCCCCATGCAAGTGCCTCCCTGGAGCCTGAATGCTGCTCTGTGCAGTGGGATTAGGGCCGGTGGCACGGACTCTACAAGTAATTATGGTTCCGACTTGTGATTTCTGGTTCTTAGGATAATAGCATCCACCATGAGAAGTCACGTGAACTCTGGATGTTTCCTAATAACCAGTCTGTCCCGCAATAATTCCCCCTGAACAGACACCAAACTTCTTCATACAATCTAGACTTACCCATAGGGAACAAGCTGAAAACTCAATATATTCTTCTATTACCAGTAATATTTTCATACACAAAGGACAGACCTTTCCTATCTGTTTGGTCTACCCACCTAGTACAGTCAAATCACTTCCAATTTAAAAATTTTCCTTTTACTGAAATTATTCTCATCAGAATAATTATTTCCCATGTAAAATTTTCAGTGAAGTCTTGTTTTGTTGATCAATTTTTTTGTTCATATCATCCAATTATAGCATCTTCAATTAGAAATTTACTTTTACGGACATTATCTACCAAGTCCAATTATTCTAAATCAAAATTTGCCAGTAGAAATTTTATCAAAAAGATTTGCTTCTGTCAACTTTTAGTCAATAACATTTTTCTATGTGCAGTTTTTTATTTTGATTATATTTACCATTAATATTGATTATAAATCAGATAAAAGAAAATAGTTTGCATTTATGTTTTAGCTAATTCATAAGAAAATAGTAAGCTGTTTCAGGATTGCTATATTGTAAACAATTAGACTCCTATATTTCTCATCCATTTCTTCTGAATATGTTTCCATCACTTTGGACATTGCATTCTAAAGCACTCCATCTGTTGGTGGAGCAAAGAGCAAATGGCGGGGCCAAAATGTTCTGCTTTGCTCCAAGTGCATCAATGTTTTGGGTAAAAAAGGTAGTGGTGTTTGAAATAAAAGCTTTTTGCACTCTTTTTTCCCCCTGATTTTTTTTTCTATTTTTCTCTCTCCCTTCTCTAAACTTCTCAGCCCTTTTGGTTTCTCTGACCCATCATTTAATTCTTCTGCCACTATGTCTACCCCACTTCTCTCTTGCCCCAGTCCTCTTTCTGCCTGCTGTGGCCTTCCCTTCTCTCTCTCACTCATCAGTCTTGTTCACTCTCCCAGACACTCCTGTAGCTAGCTGTACTTTCCCCTCTCAGTTGCTGTCTTCTATTACCCCACCCCCATCTCCTCCCAAGAGTTGCTTATCAGAGCTCTCAATGTCACGACTATAAAGGCTCAGAGAGAAACTCTTGCCCCTGCCGCTCAGCATCCCACTGGGATCAAGTAACCAAGAGAGCTTGTGAACCTGTGCTCCTTGTATAGCTTTAAAAGCAGCACTGAGGGTGGCCTGCTTATGTGGGCTTGATTATATGGAATCTGTCTGAAGACAAAGGGATGGATGATATGATCCCAGGAGGGTCCTGCCAGATCAAGGAACCTGGGAGCCTCATCTCAATCATCATCAATTTAGATTTATTGGACACCCCCTGGGTACTTGGAGCTGTGCTAAATGATTTCATCCTTCAAGTCCTCAAATCCAGTTTCTGCCTTTTTAGCAGCTGTTTAAAATATTATAATATTGGCCTGAGTTTTTACGAGCTTTTGTTATTCTTTCTGTTATTATTTACTACAAACCATGTTTTAAAAATTAAAAATTAGGGGCTGGGCCTGTGGCCAAGTTCCACAGATTCTGCTTTGGCAGCTGGGGTTTGCAGTTTCAAATCTCTGGTGTGGACTTACTCCACTCCTTGGCCATGCTATGCAGGCATCCCACGTACAAAGTAGAGGAAGACTGGCACGAATGTTAGCTCAGGGCTAATCTTCCTCAAGCAAAAAAAAAAAAAAGGAGGATTGGCAATGGATGTTAGCTCAGGGTGAATGTTCCTCACCAAATAAATAAATAAATAAACAAATAAATAAAAATGAAAAGTTAGAGCATTGAGTAATGATGTTGAGGATTGGCCTTCGTTTCTTTTAGCATAAGATCCCATAGATGCTCACTCCATATGGGCTCCTCTCCAGCTACTGTGAGATGAGAGGGCATCCTGGAAAGTGCATAGGATAATATTCATGGAGAGAATGTCTTCTGGGCACCACAGCTGAGAGGGGGTGGGGTTGTGGGGAATATTTTAGGACGGGCTTGGGAAAGGAAGAACAGAGATGGGAAGAGAGAGTGAGAGGGTGCTTAGGGATAGTTTATTTAGTCCACAAATATTTTATTGAGTGCCTACTCTGTGTAGGTAATTTTCTAGATACTGAAAATACAGCACTGAAAAAATATTAAAAATCCATACCTTCATGGAATTTGTATTTTACTAGGAAGAAACAGCCAATAAAATAAGTGAATAAAGTTGGTGACATGTACTATATCAATAAATAAAGCAGAGAAGCAAGATAGAGAATGTTGGGAGTTTTAATTTTAAGAGCATGATCAAGGAGAGTATCATTGATAAAGTGAAGACCTGAAGGAGATAGGGAATGAGCCAGCGCAAAAATCTAAGTGAAGAGCATAGTATTCCAAACAGAGAGAAGAATCATCTGGGGGAGGGGCAAGGGCAGAAAGGGCAGAAGCAGGGAAACCAGTTTGGAGAAAATGTCGACGAACCAGGTGAGAGATGATGGATGCTGAGGAGGTGGTGAGAAGAGGTCGGGGTCTGGGTGTATTTTAAAGGCAGTAGCACTGCCGGGATTTGCTGGTGGATTGGGCATGGGTTGTGAGAGAGGGTGAAGGTTGGTTTGAACGACAGGGAGGATGGAGTTACCTTTAGCTGAGATGGGAAAGACGTGAGTTCAGATGAGGAAGAGCTGGCTTGGGAGAAGGATCAGGAGTTCGGTTTGGGACATGTTCAGTTTGAGTTCTGTGGGAGCGGAAAACAGTACAGGGAAGAGCCCTTAATGAAATGAAGGCGGAAACCAAGGGTGTGAATCTTGCAGAAAATAAAATGAATTTGGCTAGGGATGAGATAAGGGAGAAAGCATGGGGTGAAGAAAGGTGAGTATTCTGAGGAATGCATCATTTATAGACAGTATATTTATCTGTAGACAGTACCTAAAGCTGGGAGCTAGTGAAGCTTGGGCAAGCTGTTAAAGAGAGAACCAAGACCAGTTGCTGGTGTAAAGCAATAAATAGGAATAGCATAGCAAGGCTGGGTGAGCCTAAACTAGGGTATGCCACATGGGTTTTGAGAAGGTTAGATAAAGAATGAAGTACTGCAGGAAGAAAAGACTGGGGCCAGGGGATAAAAATACCCCTGAGGTGTGAAGGAGCTGACTGAGATGGAGGTGGGCGATCTGGACATGGGCTGGGAATTCTGGCCTCTAAGGAAAATGTAAACGTGGCTCTTGAGGAAAAGGAACAGGTGTAGCTCGCATCGGTGAGGGAAAAGGACAACTCTGGAGATGGGAAGGGGACTGAAAGTTACTGGGCTGGTCCTGGTGGCTCTGAGAAGTTTTTGCTCATGTGCAGGCAGATAGGGAGGGGTTAGAGAAGAGTGTCGGGTACACTCTGAGTGCTGGAAGGTGTTCTCGCCATGTACACACATGCACACCCTTTTTCTCTTATAAAGCATTTCATCGTTCCCTGAATTTATTTTACTTTGGGTTGTATTCTCGACCTTGGAGTCTGCTTATCAGCGTACATGTGATATGTGGTGGATGTAGATAGACGCACTCCCACATTTCTGAAGTCCTCCCTTTTCACAGTGAACTCTCTTGGTAAGGAGTTGACTATTCATATACATATTATCCATTTTCCCTTGTTCTCTTTCCTACTGGCTGGTTTTCGTTTGACTTTTAGTTGTTTCACTGCTTATTGGTCCTTTGGGCAAAAAACAAGGGAGTTTGTAAGACTCAAACACTGAAAACATTTGTAGTGTATCATTTGCAGTTCTGACAAAAACGTCAGTGGATAAGCAGATTAAAGCCAATGGTTGAATTAAATTTTAGAATTATGTATAGATCAAAATGTTTAAATGCCTGTGATTACAAATAATCAGTAATCTACTAAATGAGTCAAAAGTTCTTTTTTATCACTTTCCTCTCTATATTTTCCCTTGCTGCACTTCTATTTCCTTCTCCTCTTTCTCCCATATTCCCTTCTGTTCTCCCAGCTGACATCAAGCTCACGGTCCTCAGGATTCTGAACTTGAGCAGAAAACAACTGTGCTGCTCAGCTGGGAAAGAGGGAAGGTGGGGAAAAGATGACATCATTTTAAAATTAAGGAGAAGGATTGAAAGGGGCCTTGGGGAGCTAAGTAATTGGAAGAAAAATCTGGTTGCAGATAAGGTGGCATGTGGCTGGGAGGGGTCCTCATTCTAGGCTGGATGGTCTGGTTAAGGAGAATTGGGAAGGGGGCAAGGGGAGGAAACCTTCTGACTCCCAGATCCTTCAATAACATTTGTTGGACCCAGGTTTGGGGGTGAGGGGCTGCTGAGAATGGGGTATCAGATGACCCTGAAGTTTCCATCTGGAAATGAGATTCTAAGATTCCAGATCTAGGGAAGAGAGAAGGAGGGGAGACAGAATAGAGGTCAACACATAGCTCTTCCCACCAGGCCAGGTGAGGACTCTTAGGAGAATAATAAAGGCCGACAGCCCCCATCTCCTCATCTATCCTGCAAAAGTAAATTTTCCTACATTACTGATTCCTTCCTATACTAACTGAAAGGGTCCTAAGCCGGGTCCCACACTGCTTCATTCTGGGACCTGAGGCTGTGTGTTTTGTGTTTGGAGGGGTGGCAATTGAGTGAAAATTCTTGGTCTGGGTTTGGAGAAAGCTGGGAAGGTAGTGGGTAGGGAGAGTGAGGTGGCGGGGCGTGGGGAAGTTGAGGGGTCACAGTCCTGGGAATGGTGTTCCTTTGATAGACACATTGCCTCCCCCACTTTGCCGTAGTGAAATCTGTGCTGGTTAATACCTTTCTTCCCATGTCTTTGTCTTCCCTGAACCTCTTCCCTACCCCTCATCCTGGATGTGCTGTCCTTGTCTCTCCTCCCTCCCCATCTCATCTCCTCCATGTGTGTCTCTTCCTGCGTTGTTCTGTCCGCGCCTGGCCATGGTTCCACGTGCCTCCTCCAACCTAACTGCCCTTTCCTTGCCTTCTCCCTCCCCATCCGTTGGTTTCTGCTCCCCACAGCAGAGGGGAAGGTGTACAGCTCAGATGAGGAGAAGCTGGAGGCACCAGCAGGAGACCCGGCAGGCAGCGAACAGGAGGAAGAGGGCTCGGGCGGTGACAGCGAGGACGACGGTTTCCTGGACAGTTCTGCAGGGGGCCCCGGGGCTCTCCTGGGACCTAAGCCGAAGCTAAAGGGAAGCCTGGGGACTGGAACTGAGGAGGGAGCACCAGTGGCAGCAGGAGTCACAGCTCCTGGCGGCAAAAGCCGGAGGCGCCGCACAGCGTTTACTAGTGAGCAGCTTTTGGAATTGGAGAAGGAGTTTCATTGCAAGAAATACCTGAGCTTGACAGAGCGTTCCCAGATCGCCCACGCCCTCAAGCTCAGTGAGGTGCAGGTCAAGATCTGGTTTCAGAATCGGCGGGCCAAGTGGAAGCGCATCAAAGCTGGCAATGTGAGCAGCCGTTCTGGGGAGCCTGTAAGAAACCCCAAGATTGTTGTGCCCATACCTGTGCATGTCAACAGGTTTGCTGTGCGGAGCCAGCACCAACAAATGGAACAGGGAGCCCGGCCCTGAAGGGGCTTCCAAGGACTTCGGAAGGCAAAGGATCTGTTCCTGAGTCTGCTCTGAGACTGGGTTAGGGTTCTGTGGACCAGAGGGGCTACTACTGTGATTCTGCCCTGGGACAGGGCTCAGCTGGCCATTAACTTAGCTCTAGATGTGCTCTCCTGGCAACCCGGGATGCGGGCACTTGGCCCTGAGCCTAGTGCGGAGACCCTCAGGACTGGGGGCTTCAGGGTTAAAGGGGTTTGGCTTCTTATTGCTGAGGGGCTTTCAGGCCTGAGGTAGACTCCTGGGGAGGGAGCGGGTTCTAAAATGCCTAGGGCCTGAAAGGTTCCTGGCTAATGCCCTGGAATCACTTCTGACAGGAGTGGGGGAGTCCAGGGCAATACCTAGCCAAGCTGGTCACAGCTTCTTATTTATTTTGTGTAAAGTTTGTATATATGGAGCTGTCTGCCTCTGTCTGTCTGCACCCCTGAGAGGGATTGAGAAAGTTCTTTGTTTCCTTGATCCTCAGCCAGAGTTTAGTTCCATCTTACTGCCCTGGGTGGGTACCATCTTGCCTGTCTATGGTACAAGGATGTGCAAAGAAATGATGTGGAACTGTCACTAGCCTCCTTAAAAGCTCTTCGGCACTAACCATCTCCTCCCATGTAAACTACCTCCACTTCCGTCCTTTCCCACTCCAGGCAGGCCTGCTGTTCGCACCTCTGGACCTCATTCTTCTGACGCGGCACTTCTTTTCTCTTTATCCATTAAACAGGCAAGCTTCTTCAGCTCTGCTTTCTTCTCTTTGGAAGAGTTGGCAGACTTCAGGATAGAGAATTCACTCCCTTTTGTATTATGAGGGGAAATGAAGTACCTGACCCTAGTTTAGCTGGAGTCTGTCCAAGCCCTATCTACTGGGTAGAGATACTAGTCCTGTCAGTGACTGGGGCAGGCCCGGGGCTCACCCGTACCTGTGAGCTCGTTAATACATCTTTTTCTATGTAGAGGACGTAGCAGCTTAGTCCATCTCTGCCACCCTTTGATATTCCAGACGTGAGAGACTGGAGTACAAGACCCACTTCCAGTTCTCTGTTCTTATGGCATTAATTGTGGTCTCTTCTTCCCATCACGCTGTTTACGAAGCTTGGGATACGAAATCCTCTTTTATTATAAAATAAGGTTGGTAGAGAGGGCCCACTGCAAAGTGGGTGAGGCAGGAATGAATCTGTGCTGGTTCTGGGTGTGTGTGTCCTGTAAGGGAAGCTATGGAGAAAGGAATTAGAGGCTTTGGGATTGGAATTCTATGAGCGAATTACAGAACAGCATTAGTGGACAAAGTAAACATAGGGATATGAGGCTTCAGGGGCACTTGCAACAGAGTATAGTACAAGGGAAACAAGATAAACTAGAGCTGTTTGCCATTTCCCCACCTTCACAGAAGGGCTGCTATCCTGTACCAGCTGTGGAGCAGGGCTGCTCAGACATGGAAGAAAGGGGATTATTACAGAAACCAGCTGAAGTTGGTATCATGGTAAACAGGGCTTCTTGGGAAGAAAGATGACCTGCATTGATTTGGGAGGAGAGCTAGAGTAGAGAACAGAGCCACTGAGAATGAAAATGGGCAGGCTGAGTGAGGCAAGGAGACTCAGAAGGTCAGGGAGGGGAGGAAAGGACAGCTCAGCCAACTAGGTGGCCAGTCTCCTCACCTTCCTTAGAGGGCAGATTGCTGCTATTCCTGATTCCTGGAATGGCAAACCAGCCAAGGTCTATTCACTCACACGTCTACTGAATGCCTCTTACATCGAAACTGAGACAGTTTTTCCTTGGCAGTTCACTTCTCCTAGCTGGTTTTGGCAACCAAACAGAAAGCAACCTGGAGCTGGGACTGGTCATTAACAACGGTGTCACAGTTCCCCAGCTAGGACACACGGATCCAGGGCTGGTCTTCTCTATTCTTTGGCTAAATGTCAGCAAGGCTTGAGAATTAGGCTAAAAAAAAAATGTATTCCAGAGCAGCCACAATCCTGATCTGGATCAAGGCTGTCTCCCTGATGCCTTAGATTTGCCCACATAGCTGTAACCTACAGGGTTGGATTCTTTTTAGGAGAGAAGCCAGGCGAAGGTCGAAGATCACAGGAACTGTTGTCCTTTCGCTGTCAGAAACTCATGTTTCCAGGCCTAGGGCTGGAGCAGAGGCTCTCTGGCTCTGTGCCCTCAAGAGGGCTGGGAGGACGGGGAGGACCAGCAGCCAAAACCAAGGCCCTGATTTGCCGTTTTTTTCTGAATTTACCCATGAAGCCTCTTAAACTATACCAGGCAGTATTCAGCCACTCAAACAGCTTATTTTCCTTAGGGAACCTGGAGGTGATTATTGCTAATATTTTATCAGCATTGCAAAAGGGGCTGTGGACCGAGGAAATAAAACCTGGTTTCCTCTCAACAGCATTACTTGGTTATTTACCTACACACAGGCAAGTGTCCATGCACAGAGTGCCAGCCCGCCACATCCAACGTATACACAGTGTTGCAGAAAACACAGGCCACCGGCGGAGTGGTTCCAGGAATGGGGAACCAACAGGCTCTTTAGAGAGCAGGGTCTCTAACTTAGTAAGTTCTCACCGTTTAAGAACAGGTACAGAGGGGTTTCCCCCAGGTCTTCTTTCTAGAATAATAGGGGATAGTCAGAGGGAAAAGCAGGGGCTCTGGATTCTGCCCCCAGCTCGGCAAGATGTTGGTGAGAGTCAAGGTGGCTGTTCTGCCATCAGCGACCTACCTCCTCCCCTTTCCTCAAAAGCAAAGCCTAGGCATGAGTCCCGAGAGAAGTGCTGCCCTAATAAATGTCTAGCCGCTTATCCTGTGGCATCCTTGGAATTCTGTGCATTGACTCCAGAGTCTCCCTGTGCGTCTGGCTGTGTGGGCTAGTTCCCAGACTCTCAGGAAGGGGCAGTATGCTTAAGCCCTCTCTTTGGGTGAACTTTGGCCAGTACAAGGTGTGGGATGAGGTTAATGGATAGAATATTGATGAAAATAGAGACCAGCTAGAAAAGCTTTCTATGGGTTGGGGGGGGGGGGGGGAGTGTGAGTGGGGAAGGCATCAAGAAGCTTCCTGTAGTATGCACAGAGCTCTGTATCTCCTGATGTCAAGATTCACTGCCAGTGCTGCTGGCAAACTCAACTACACCCCTGGCAAGAGAGGGCTGAAAGAAACGCACGTAGGAGGCTGAGGGAAGACACCCTGACCTCAGGCTAATTGAGAGGCGAGAAAATCCTAGAGCACAGACAGCAAAAAAGAAGACAGGGACAAAGAAATAGAGATGAGGGGCATTTTTGGAAGGGCAGAGGTATAAGCCAGCCCTGGCAGTCTAGTGGTTAAGATTCGGCACTCTCACTGCCGTGGCCCACGTTTGTTTCCTGGTCAGGGAACCACACCACCCTTCTGTTGGTTGTCAGACAGTGGTGGCTGTGTGTTGCCGTGATGCTGAAAGCTATGCCACCGGTATGTCAAATACCAGCAGGATCTCCCATGGTGGACAGGTTTCAGCGGAGCTTCCAGACTAAGACAGACTAAGAAGGACCTGGTCACTCACTGCCAAAAAATTGGCCATGAAAACCGTATGAATAGCAGCAGAGCATGTCTGATATAGGCTGGAAGGGGAGAGGATAGTGTAAAAAGACTGGGCAGGGTTCCGAATGCTCTGCTGTATGCAGGGTCAGAATCAACTCCACAGAACTAACAAGAAATATAAAAGGGGAAAACAAGGCCATACACACAGTCTCGTTTATTGGCTCATCATACATATACACCAAATATGTACACAAACATAAATACTCCAATATACAAATTTACATGGGACTCACAGATCACCCCCTTGTTGCTTTCATCCAGCACACCCCTTAACCTGTGTCTCATCCAGGCTCCATTTTAGGATGCAGGCTTGCAGGGGGCTGGCACTAGCAGGGAGGAATCTGGAGGAGGGAGAGGTCCTGCTCCCCTCTCCTCACAGGTAGCCCCAAAGGGTCCTGTCCCTTTTCAATGGCACCATAGGGCAGAGGGCTAAATACTTCCACTCCTTCTCTGCTGCAGCTCAAATCCCAGACGTCTCTTCTGATCCCTCTGTTTCTCCCATTTGGCTCTTCTCCTTTTTGATTCTTCCTATTTTCTTCTCCTTCTTCCTTTCTGTATGTCCCTGCTTCTCAGTCTCTGTGTCTTTGTTTCCCCCAGTGCCTGTTGGGAAGAGGGTTCCCCAGGCCATGGAGTCCTTCTGGCCCCTCTGCCCCCTTCCTGGGCCTTAGAGGAGGCTAGGGCTTCGGTGCAGTTCAGCAGAGGTGTTGGTGCCATTGGCAGGCTCTCTGTTGGGGGTAGGTGCTAAGCCACAGCCCTCCCCAGGGCAGCCATGCTGG
This sequence comes from Equus quagga, assembly GCF_021613505.1. Lineage (NCBI taxonomy): Eukaryota > Metazoa > Chordata > Mammalia > Perissodactyla > Equidae > Equus > Equus quagga. Next base: position 126,395,846 of record NC_060274.1, on the reverse strand, counting down.
ATCAAGATGTCTGCACATTCCTGGCTGCCAGCCCGGCGAGCATAGGCCAATGGAGTCAGACCTCGGGCGTCCCGGCTCCTCACATCCACCCCATACTGCAGAAGAAAGCACATTTGCATACCTGGCATGACATGGCAGGAAAGGTGTGGGTTCTTGGGGAGAAAAATGAGAGGTATAAAAGGGCTGGGGTAAAAAGGATATCAGGTAGGTCAGTGGAGCCTGCAAGGGGGAGGCTGGGCAGGCAAGGAGGGAGCCGACAACTCACCCAGATGAGCAGCTGTGTGAAGACGACATTGGCCATGGCACTGGAGAGATGCAGAGCTGTCCGCCCATCCCCATCTCCATAGGTCTCATTCACCTCCTCCTTGGACCCGTGTGCCAGAAGCATCACCAGCAGCCGCAGGTCGTCCTCCACCACGGCCCGCAGCAGCTGCTGCCCCAACGGCACATCCGAGCTCGGCAGTGGGGCCAGGAAGAGCTTCTGTTCGTACTTGGCCCGTATCCAGCGCTCTTTCTCCTCTCTGGAACCAGAGGTCCATTGAGGCATAAGCCAAGGAAGGACCGAGCCAACAGGCGGGGGCCAGGGAGGGTAGTCAGGAAAAGACATGAACACCCCGAAGGGGAATAAGGAAGAAACAGTGAGAGGATGTGTCAGAACAGAGGAGAGACAAGCCTGAGAAACTGAGGGCACATAGAGGGCAGTGGGTAATGCAAAGAGTATGGAAGAAGCTGAAAAGAAGGAACGCTGAAGGGAAGTCCCTTGGGGGCAGCAAGGATGTGGGGGGCTGAGAGGGCAGGAAGATTCCAGACAGGGCTCGTGTGGCAGCTTATCTGGCTATGCTAGAACAAAGGGGTGGGGGCCTGCACAGGGGGCCCACGCACAACCCTATCTACCACCCATTCTCCCCATCTCAGAGCTCAGGCTAGTGCCTTCGCACCACAGAGCGATAGGGCCCTGCGCATGCGCCTCCTGCTGGCCCCCTGACCTGCTGATAACGCTCAGAAAGGGTCTGTTGTTGTGAGACGCCTGAAAGACAGGCAGGGAGGGGGAGGGTCACCCCAAGGGGCCAACTGTCAAGCAGAGCAACAGCCAGTTTTAACCCTTCTATCCCTGTCACAGCCATTCAGCACCATTCCCAATCTTCCCCTTACTGCAGCACTGATGTCCCCTCCCTTCCTGGCCAGCTTCAGGGCCCCAGCCACTCACCTGCAGGCGTCAGGCCCTGGCTTTGCATAACCATCCAGGGCTCCCTCCCAGACACTATTGGCCAGGGCATTGCCCATCGCAGTCATAACAGCCAGCAGCTCAGGTGGCCAGTCATCAAGGTCAAGAGAACGGACCCGGGACAGGTGAGCCCCCAGATGTCGGTGGGTCCCTGAGCACTCGATGCACATCAGAGCGCCCAGGTTCAGGCTGGCCCAGTCTGGATCTAGATGGTGAGAGGAAGCATGATGAAGCCCACGGGCAACCTGAGTGAGACCACCAGGAAAGTCCTCCTCCCTCTTTCTTGGCCTCCCGGAAGCCTCTTATACAGCTTTCTCTAAGCCACCACCAACCCCGGCCCCACTAGCCCTGGCACTCACTGGGGGCATCGCAGTCAATACAGAAGCTGTTGCCACGAACAGTGCGGACAGCCTGTACAGCCAGAGCTGCATTCTGGTTCCCCAGTCGAGTCTGCCGTGGTGGGAGAGACAACGGGTGGCTGGTCAGTCACAAGGCCACCTTTGAGTCCCACCCCACTCAGGCCTCCGTGCCAACCTTGTCCTTGGCGCTGCGGCAGCCCTGCAGGCTGGCGAGGATCTGGGCCTGCACGCTCTGTACCCACAGCTCCCGCTCCTCTGCCGTCGAGGCCTCGAAGTGCCACGTCTGCCCAGTGAGGGACACCACCACAAACTCAAACGACTCCTCCGACTCTGTTGGGTGCGGGGGCATTTACCACCATCAGGGTAAGACACCTGGGCATGCACATCCAGGGACACGCCATTGCCACAACTCCACTCACACCCCTGCCTTCCTGGCACTCATCCTCCTCCTCCCAACCCAGCCTCAAGGGCAACGCTCTCCAGGGCAAGTTGCAAGGAAGATGAGAATAAACCGGCAAGAGTAGTGTGGAGCCCTCAAACCTCCATCCTAACCACCTGTGGAGCCTGCGTGAAAAAGGATGGGATGCAAGGTTTTAGAATCCCTGGCCTGGCAGGAATGGGTATGGAAATCAGAGAGGGGTACTTTCTGGAGAAAGAAGAGCTGAGTATCTGGGGAAGGAAGTGATGGGGGGCTAGGAGGCAATGCTAGGAGAGGATGGGGGAAGGCGGGTGTGGGCACCATCCGTACATGTCAGCTGCAGCCGCCTCATTTTGCAGCTCATTAAACCCAATATTCCTGACGGCGTCAGTGTGGGGCTCCTGGGAGCTGGGCCCCTCCCCCACTACCATGGCATAGACAGGCAGGCAGGGCAAGTGGATGGGGAGAGGAAGAAAGGTTTTCTCCATGAACCGGGATGTGTGAGCAGACAGGGACCCGAGGACATCTGCAACGACAAGCACTGTGGGCCGGACTATGACCCCAAGCAATGTGGTGAAGCTGTTCCAAGCTCTGCTCCCCCAGGCCCTGAGAAGACGGCCACACAAATCTCATTCCCAATGGTCACCATGGGTGAACAATTCCTAACAAGCAATGTGAATGTGTCGTGGGGGCTGGAGAGACAGCTCTGGTACCTGTGGGGAGGCCCAAGGGTAAGCCAGAGGGGAAGGCCTGAGCCACACGTTCTATCCAGGGCAGCCTCTCACATCAATGCCACTGACATCCCCTGGAAGTCCTTCTGCTCTGAGGGCACCCTTAACAGAACTGCCTTCCTAGAAAAAGAACTAGTACCTTCTCTTTCCCCAGGCTCAACCATCCCACCTCACCTTGCTTTCAACATAACCTTTGAACTACATAATCCTGATGATCTGTGGGGGCTGTTCCCTGGTATAGGTGGACCCCACGCCATGAGCATTAGGCATCACCGCACCCCAGGTTGGCTGGGAAACGTGCTCTTTCCCATAGAGGTGATCTCTGCCCACCTACCCACATCCCTAACCCTGACAATCAGAGCAGAAACGAGAAACTCTGTGCCAATATAAATTAAACTAATTTGGGAGCAACGAGACTCCAACCACTGAGAAGAGGGACATTTTGAAGCTACTTTGGGAAAAATCAGAGAAGTGGCACTATGATTAATAAAGCATTCTAAGAAAGGATCTATGGAACACTGTGTGAGGAGCTGGAATTCCTTAGCCTACAGATGACTAAGGAGAGACTCAGCCAATCAAGACACACGTATTAAGCACCTATCATGTGCCCAGCATTCATTAACCTCCATGGGTGATACGAGAGACACAGAAAACACAGGTCCTGGCCAAGAGTCTGGGAAGAGCTACTGGTGCAGCAGCCTGCTGTCTTTTACCTTCTATGAGAATGAGAAGCAAGCTCACAGTTTAATAGAAAGGGCTTAAATTAGGCAGAAAAAAGCTTTTCTGAGACACTAGGTTGAGATTACCAAAATAAGTTGTGGAACTACTTTTATTGGAAATTATTATTAGGAAGTGATTAATCTAATATACGAGAAAGGGTGTTACTTTTAGGGTACTGTCCCCAAGTCCCACTGCCCACCTCCGGTTTCCCTCTGGGTCCCCCTAACCTTCAGCAGCACTGCTGGGGCCGTCTGGTCGGGGGGTCCCGGTGCTCTTTTTCCGCCGGTGCTTCTTCCGGTTGGAGTGGGGAGATGGGGGAGGCTCCAGCTTGGGGCTGGAACTGAGCACCTCAGCTGGGCCACTGGCTGGTGAGGGGAGAGTTGGAGAAGTGTGGGAAGAGGAGAGGGTGGGGGGCAGAGCAGTCCTGCCTCGTGCTGCTAAGAGCTCCACCCTGAACTGCAGCTGGGCCACCCTGGGAGAGCCAGACTTACAACCCTCTCTCCCCGGGGAGGGGTCTGCCCAGCCTTGGAGGAGGAGAAGGTGGAGAGATGAGAGGGTAGAAACTCAGGCAGAGCATGATGAAGGCCAGAAGGAAACCCTGGCTTCTGCAGCCTGGAAGGGTGGAAGGCAGCCCAGGGAGCTCACAGGGAGCTGAAGCCCCAGCAGCTCCGCACCAAATTTATCCTCAATCACTCCCCGCTCCTCACAATTAATAGCAGAATTAGAAACAATCAGGGAGCTGCCTAATTACTGTCAATTAGAGCGCGCTAATCAAGCTCCCGTCTCCCACACCCCGCCCGGTGCTCACCACTAAATGTCAAACTTCATTAGAGGCAGACACGCTCCCTCCCTCCCTGCCTTCCTCCTTCCAGACTCAACAGAGGGGCCCCACCAAGGCCAGCACAGGCCTTCGGGATGGTGACCCCAGGAAGGGCCCCTAGCTCCCCTTCTCAGGCCCTCCATACTCACTCCCCGCAGGGGGGCCTGGACTTGGGTGCGAGGTGGGGCGGATTCCCTGTGCTGTGAGCGCCCAGTTCCTTCTTGCTGTCAGAGCTCAGGCTGGGGGTTAGTGCTTCTACTGGGGATGGGGGCCTGTGAAGGGTCTTTGGGAGGCAAATCGGGCCAGGCGGTACTGCCCAGCCAGAGGAACAGGTTTGCCTGGGCTGCCACAGCCCACCTCCTGGCTTCCCAGGAAACAGTGGGTATCCTGGGGGTCTCCTCCCTTACACCTCACTTAGGAAAGGAGAGCAGAGCTGCGCCCATCTCCCTTTTAGCCTTCAGAACTGCTGATGGGATCTGTGGCGAAAGGCTTAAGATATGGGTGAGTAATGGGTGAGTAAGGAGTGGGAAAGAGAGAGAAGGTGGGGGGTCAGAGAGAGAGAGAGAGAGAGTGTGTGTGTGTGTGTGTGTGTGTGTAGGCGCTCACTGAAGAGGCAGGGAGAAGAACTAAGATGAAGAAGATACAAAAGTGGACAAAGGGGAAAGAAAAATGAAGAGCTGAGAAAAGTAAGAGGGGGGGCAGAGAGAGAGAAGGTAGAGTTTTCGACCACCCAGACAGGGTGGGGCCCCAGCCTATCCAAGGAGGCAGCATGGGTGGGAAAACTACTTTTCTGGACCACTCCCTGGATCCTGGCTGCAAGGACCGCCCCCACCTCACGGCTGCCGCCTTCAGAATGTGTTTAAAGCCCCCAGCCTCCGACCTTCCTACTCAGCCGCTTCCCTGTCCCCCCCGCAGTGAGGCTGATGAGCTGACTGCGCAGGGGGCTGATGGGGATGCGGGAGCCGCCACCAGCTCTGCCTGGGGACAGCGGTGGGCGGGCAGAGAAGCTGCAGAGGGAGAGTCTCTAGCGCCAGTCATTGGCGAGGGCCTGAGGAAAGCAGGGAGTAAGTGGGCAGGAAGCCGCACATGGTGGTTGGAGAAGGAATAGAGCCCCTGCTCCATTTCCCAGACCCAGCACTGGCCCTGCAGCGTGTGGTCTCTGCGATGAGCCCTGGAGGGCTCCAGTGGGCCTTTCCCCTTGGCCCGGGCACCATCCCATCATAGCCTCCCAGGCCGCAAATGGCTGCTCGGCTGCCCTCCTCTGTCGCTTAACCGGGTCCTGCATACCTGGGGCCAGGGCAGCGGCCTCACTCCACTGGTCGGCACTGGAAACAGAGCAGGAGCGCTGGTGCAGCCCCTCAGGGCGTGGGCCAGCCCAAGCTGGGCTGCTGGCCGAGTGGGGGGCACCTGGGGGGGTGGGGGGAAGGGTCAGACTGGGAGGGGAGGCCAGGGGAAGGGTACACATAGACTCTCCTGAAAACAGGCTACGGACTAAGCCTGAGAAATTCCAGCAGGGTACTGACGAAAAATAAGGGCCTCTTGGGTTCCCCAGATACCAGGCCAGGCTTACTGGAGAACTGGAGGCCTCACATGGGCCCTCCACACCTTAGGAGGCAGCTGGTCCCAGACATCACACCCCTCCTCTCTCCATGAACATAAAGGCACACACTTCCACCCTCTCCCTGTGATCCGGGAGCCGGGACGGGGGAGTGATACTGACATCCGGCCATTATCCCCAGCCCCCTTCACCTCCTGGTCAGGGCCCTGCACCCTACATTCTAGTCCACATATGCTCTTTGCTTTGCCTCAGCTTTGCTGCCATTCTGATGAGAAACAAGTGTATCAAATTCAAGTAATTATGTCTAATTAGTATTAGTAATTATCCTGTTGGGCTGGAGAAAATTAATCTTTCGTTTCCCATCAGGGAAGAACGGTAGAGCCAAGGGGAACCGAAGGCTCCAGGAGTGCCAAGGCCAGGGCAGGCAGGGCTGGTGGTGGAGGAGGCAGGGCAGTGTGCACCCTCAGAATTCTCCTGCCTCATTCCCCAGGCACTGAGCCACTTGTGGAGAGATGGTGGGACAACCATGGGGCCTCAGAACCTGTAACAATTAAAGGGCCTACGCCAGGACGTGGAGAGCCTATGCCGCCCTTTCACCTCAGTCCACCTATACCAGGGTCGGGGCTGAGCCAGAAGGCAAAGGCCATGGGAAGTCTGAGGACAGGTGGGCCATACCCAATGTGTTTGAACTGAAAGTGGAGGAGCTGGCCAGGTGTCGGAGGTTAGTAAGGAGGCAGAGACGGGGCCTGACGCTGGACAAAGCTGGAGAGAGCAAGCGGCAGACATGAGGCCTCATGAGACCCTGCGAGCACATGGGTCAAGTTTCTGGAAGCCTAGGGATGGGAAGCTCTGAGCTGAAGCCACTAGAAGGTAAAGGAACAGGCCAGACATCCCTAATGCTCTGGGGACAGTACGACACTGAAAGGTGGAGGGCACGTTTTGTGTTTCTCTTGTATTTGTCATAACACCCAAGGCAGGACCAGACACACAGTAAGTGCTTATTAATATACGTGTGGCGCCGAGACCGCCGGCCAGTCTATCCAGTTTCCAGTCCCCTCATGCTGATGCTTCCTTTTCAGAATCCTGCCCCCTCCCACTCTGGCCTAACAGGTCCCTGCAAACTTCGCCTTCTCAGCACCCTCCCTCTCCATCAGAAACCCTTCCAGGGAACATACTCAAACTCCTAACTTCTCAGACACCTTGCTTCTCCCCACCCCTCTCTTGCTTCCATTCCCTCCTGGGTTCCAAATCTTATTCCCACCTCATCCCTAGCCCCACCCAAAGACATCACAGGCTCAACTTCCTACCCAAGCCCCCCAACCCAAAACCCTGAGGGAGGGAAAGTGCTTTCCTTTTTCTTTGTTAATTCTCCCCTCATTACGCCTGCAATCCCACAATCAGTGTGCACTGTAATTGTCGAATTTGATGCTAATGATTAATGAATTAAACATGGAGCCATCAATTAGTCCTCGGAGGATAATTCTGCATAAAGCAGCGGATAATGTAATTACAGTAACAAAGATAATGAGATGTTAACATCGCCCGGTGAGCGGGAGACATGTGTGAGTGTGCATGAGGTCGGTGCCAGCGTGCGGCAGAGGGGACGCAGGCTTAGGTAAACGCCCGTCCATGCGCTCTGGGGATGTCAGTGAGTGTCTGTGGGTGCTGGTAATTATGCGGGTGATTGTGCATCTCGCTTCTCCATGCGCCACTTCTGCTCCCCAGGTGGAGGGTACCAGGGCCCAGGAATGTGACAGGACAGAATGTCTTATTGTTTCCCTCCCTTTGGGGAAATAGCCTAGCTTTCCTCTTGCCACCTGCCTTCAAAGAAATGTTCCCCTTGGGTGCACTTATACTTCCTCCTCCTCTGGTATGATATGAGAAACCCCAAGCCAAACCAGAGGCTGCCACTGTTGTCTGCAAACAGCTCTGAGAGAGCTCTTAGGGCCCCAGCTGATCCCCAGCCCTCTGCCCCTGCATGCAAGTGACTTCCCAGCAGCCCTGACCCTGCACTAAAGACAGTACAGAGCCTCTACCATTTCTGCCACTCGAGCAGACCATTCCCTTGTGCACCTCCCCAGGAGACTCTCAGCACCCACTGTAATGGAGGGTTGTCTTTCTCATCCTTAGCATCCTTCCTTCCCTTCGTCCACTAGAGCTCTCCCTCTGCACAATTCAAGGGCTTCTTTCTGAGCTCAGGTGGCGTAGAGGACAGGACACAGCTTTTCAAGTCAGGCACAGTTAGGTTCAAACCCCAGCCCTACCACTTACTGTGGGATTGAACAGACAAGTTACTTAACTCTCGGAGCCTTTTTTCCTCCATAAAATGGAGATGATAATCTCATCTTCACAGAGCTGTGAAACTGGGGCCTGACAGTAGATCTACTGCACTTGGCACATCTCAGTCACTGGTGTCAGTGCCCTCCCTTTGCCTTTCCCAGTGCCTCCAGACTAGTTAGCGGTGGCCGAACACCACCACTGGCGGGGTGCCGAGTGCTTATGGCCTCGCCTCAAACAAGAAGCACGCTCAGGAGGCCGTCATCTCACCTAGCTTCCCTTATCCCAGAGCTTCTCAATGCAGGTGGGCCCTATCAGCATTTCAGGTGGGGCAATTCTTCAGAGTCTGTCCCATCCACTCCAGGCACTTAGTACCCCAGCCCCGTGTCCGCTGAATGTCCGCAGCAGCCTCCTGTCATTGCGATAAGCAGAAACACCCCTGTGTCTCCACACGCACGCTGGGGAAGGCAGCAGACCTGTGCTGCTGAGAGCTAACTCCTGGGCAGGGAGACAGTGGCTGCATCCGGGAGGGCAGAACAATGTCTTGAGCAGCTCTTTCCGGGCCCAAGGAAAATGAGATAGAATTATCTAGGACAACATTAGGGATACTGAGGTCTTGGGAGGAAACGTCCAGAAGCCAAGGTAGATCTGGGATGAGGGGGTCTAGGTGTGGGAGGGATAGCCCCCCGAAGAGCAATGTGTCTTAGGAGCCGCAGAGGCCTAGGGAGGCAGGCAGAGCCATGGCAGGAAGCAGCTTAGCATCTTTCACCTGAACTCACAGCATCATCTGGAAAAGTAAGAACCGGTCAAGGAAAAGTTGCCTTGCCTCAAACTCACACTCTCGGGCTCTGGCTCCTTTCTCAGGGCTGCTGGACACGTGGCAGAGTCTGCTTGGCCTCCACTTCCTCTCTAAACTCAGTCCTCTCTGAGCAAAGACCCCAACTCTCACTGCAGACCTGAGGACATCTGCCAGGTTGACCCCAGGCAGCTCTGTCCCCTTCCCCCTCCCTCTCTACCCACATGGCAAGCTTGGCTGAGGTGCCGGCCACGTGTGCCAGAGGTCCTGCCCCCACCACCAAATGCTTCGGCTTCAGACGTGGAGGAGAGATGGTCCCAGGACCGCTGATGCCACCTGTCAGCATGAGGCTATCTGGCCCCATTCTGATCTCTGAATCACTTGCTGGGCTGTACATCAGCTGCTACCTTTACAAACTCCATGAGGGCAGCATTTTGGCAAATGTGTTTGGCTGAGCTGATCCTGAAGCATGACTCTGGATGACAAGCGTGTTTGGAGCGCTGAGGATCCAGGCTGAGAAGGAGCAAAGCCCCATAATGCCTACCTTCCTAGGCCCCTGTTGCAGCACTCCCCACTCTTCCAGAGAAAGGAGGCAACACTCACCACAGCCCCCCACCTCAGCAGCCACCTCACCTGTGCCCCCACCCAGCTGTGTGTTACTCCGCTCCAAGGCCAGCCCGTTGGCCCGAGGGCTGGTGCCTGGGGCTGTGGCAGGTGTGGCTCGAGGCAGACGCTTCCCTGGCACTTTCACTGTTGTCCGCAACAGGTCAATCTCCTTGCCATGGATGTTCTGCATGTAATCCTAAGGGCCACATGGATACGAGAGATGAAGATTCATTAGGACAGGTCGCCCTTCAGCAGCACTCTGTCTCTGGCAGTGACCCTTTTGACTCCTAAGTCTCTCCCCGCTGTGCTGCCTGGAGTGGGGGAAGCAGAGGGAAAGCTCAAGCTTTAAAAAGCAGGACTGTGGGGGCTGGCCCTGTGGTGTACTGGTTAAGTTCATGCACTTGCTTCAATGGCCCGGGGTTTATGGGTTCAGTTCCAGGGCGTGGACCTACACACGGCTTATCAAGCCATGCTGTGGTGGCATCCCACATACAAAGTAGAGGAAGACTGGCACAGATGTTAGCTTAGGGACATTCTTCCTCACCAAAAGAAGAGCAGGACTGTGAAGCCCAGAGGATACCTCCAAGTCTAGATTATACTCAGATCTACATGCTGACCACAGGCAGCTCTGGGGGCACTCAGCCAGGAGGGGAGCAGGGGCAGGGTAGGGGAGATAGAAGAGTCTGGAGCAGGGCTCCTTTAGGGAAGTCTGCTCAGGGGGCAAAGGAGGCTAAGTATGGGACCCAGGTGGAATTTAGGGGAGAGAGGGCCAAGATAACCAAGGAGAGGAAGTGACACGGGATACAGATGACTGGGTTGCCCCAGGCTGTGGATGGCTGGTCCCTGAGCATTTCAGCCCTGTTTTCAGAAGCTCCCACCACCACTTGGGGCATTGAGGACTTTTCAAGCCTAGAACAACAGCACCTGATAACAAATATTTGTTGAGCAGTTAAAAGGAAGCCTTGATTCTTTCTGCAGTTCTCAGGAATATACAGACAGGTCCATAGTTTCACAGATGCCAGTGGGTATCCTATCAGCAGTAATAATAACCATCATCATCAACACATCACCTGCCCATTTATGTGCCAGGTATTCATTGTACTGTAGCTGTATATTCCATCTGTATTTCATACATTACCTCCCGTAATCTTCATAACAACCTAAGAGGGAGGTATTACTACGCCCACCTTACAGATGAAGAAACTGAGGCTTAAAAGGTTAATCTACCAAGGTCACACAATCAGAAGGTGGTAGAGCCAGATTCAAGTGCAGGCTTTTCAGATTCCCAAGGCCGTGCACTGAAGGCAGACTTCCTGAGCCCAGGAACTCACCCTGACTTCAAGTCAGCACCTGGAGGGCCCCAGAAGTGGAGGAACGGGGAGGGAGCCAGAGTGGGAGCCACTCAGCGCTTTGACCCCCACCATCCCCACCTGTGCGACATCGGCCTGGGTGGCAGGGGCAGGGTGGGGCTGCAGAGCAGAGCCCTGCCCCTGCTCTTTGGCGTCCTATTTGAAAGCTGGGCGTGACCAGGGGCCCAGCTTTCCCCACTGCTTCTGGCCTCTCCTTCCAGACTGCTGACTCCCATTTCCACACTCCGTCATCTGTGAGCTCGTCACCAGTGAGCACCTCAGCAGTTCCCAGCTAACATCCTCAATTAGAGGTGGTAAAAACTCCTTCCGGGGCCGGCCTGGTGACGCAAAGGTTAAGTGCGAATGTTCCGCTTTGGCGGCCAGGGGTTCGCCAGTTTGGATCCCGGGTGTGGACGTCGCACTGCTTGGCAAACCATGCTGTGGTAGGCGTCCCACATATAAAGTAGAGGGAGATGGGTACAGATGTTAGCTCAGGGCCAGTCTTCCTCAGCAAAAAGAGGAGGATTGGCGACAGATGTTAGCTCAGGGCTAATCTTTCTCAAAAAACAAAAAACAAAAAACCCAAACAAAACTCCTTCCTGAGTAGATTCTGGGTGGGTGACACCAATTTAACTTTGAACTGGAATTCCTTTGATTGGCCTCAGAATCAGCGCCTCTTCTCCCCCCCTCAAGAGCACCTCTGGGCTGTTCTGCTTCCTGAGCGGTGCCGGCTCAGACACAGTCCTCAGGTCCTCAGAGGCCCAGCTCGCCTACCTTTACCTAGCTTTGGGGCATCAAGACTTCTTGTCACCCAGGCGTTTTCCTACCTTCTCACCTCTTAGCTTCAGGGAAAAGGGACAATGTCCTCTGCTTAAAAGAGCAGATGGGAAGCGCTGCCTTTTGGCAAGCAGGGAAAGAGTTGGGGCTAGCCAGGGCTCAGGGACTGCCCCTCACTCTGGGAATGACCAAGAGGACATCAAGTAGAAAAGGATCACCTGCCCCAAGGAGCCAAGAGAACATGGGGTTTCCAGTTAGGAAGAGGAACAAGAACAAGGAAAGAGAGAGAGCACCCAGCACCGGCCTCCCTCCTGCATTTCTGTCATTAGGCTGGATGTCACTATAGGATGGGTCATCAGGGGACCGGCGGGAGGACTGTGGGGAGGAAGGGGCACCACTGATGCTAGCATGCTGGCCTCACCAGCCAAGTACGACTCCAGGGAGACCAGGCAGGATCCGTAGTCGCCCTTTATTCTCCAAGGGGCTCTGATACCTTCACAGGCAGATGGTCCTTCAGAAGAACCACAGGGTCCTAGCCAGCAAAGAAGCAGCCCCCAGAAGCGTGTGTCTAAGAAGGAGCTGCCCTACCTGCTGCAGCTTTGAGCCGCATCTGTGCCCTCCTGCCACCACCTAGTCCTCTGTGAGGAACGGCGCCAGGTGCCCAGCCTCAGGCACATCCTGCTCCAAAGGTGTTTGCTTCGCGTCTCAGAATCACAAAACCACATCACTGAGAAGTCAACAAGAGCAGTCTGTGCCTATGGCAGGACCCCTTTGACAATCTCCAACCCCCACTATGCTGGGTGCTGCCAGGGCTCTGTGCCCAGCGCTGAGCCTCAGCAGAATGGCTGGGAAGGAAACAAACCCAGAAGCCCCTTTCCTGCCCACCAATGTCCCTTCTATCCATCCCTTCTCCAGCAAATTCAGCCCACCCCACCCAGTCACTATTGGCTCTCTGGTCTTGCTTTCAGACCAGCATCCAGTATGTGACTTCAGTCTCGGCCCTCCCTACTCAAGCCCCAACATCCCAGTGACTTGGCTTCTGCATGTACCCATCCTGGGTCCCTGCACACAATCACATCTTAGAGCGGTTGCTCCAGACAACTGTCAACAGCTGGCTGGGCCGAAGGCACAGCTGTAGTCCCTCTCCTGGGGGAGGGGCTCGGGCTGCTCTAGTTCACAAGGAGGTCACAGCAGCTGCAACAGTTTTCAGGCCACACGACAGCCCTGGGATGCCCAAGCTGGGACGTGGCAGGAGCAGCTGACCTTATGCTAGGAAGAAGAGCTGCATGGAGGGACTCTGTTCAGGGCCAAGAAGCCAGACACCAGCCTTAAGGGGAAAGGACTGGCCCCCTTCAGCATCTCTGACCACACTGGATAGGTGTTCCTTGTGCTGGTGCAGGCCAACACCAACAGCTCTCCTCTCTGTGCCCTACGCCAGGCCAGCTCCAGGGCTAAGTTGAGAGGTGGAACCCGGCCCTGAGGAGAGTGGTGAGGAGCTCGAGGAGCAGCAGCAGGAATAGGGACATCAGGGGCAGAGCAACAGCGTTTCCCTCCGTCAGCAGAACGAGGAGCTCGGCGGTGGTGGTGGCAGCGGCTGCTCAGGAGAGCGGTCACCACGGCTGCCTTTATTACCCACCATCAAACAGCAATTTCTTCCCCAGCCTCCTCGCTAATTACCCAGCCAGCGTTCTCATCTCGTTTTATTACTGGAATTAACAACGAGTTCAGAGCGTGGAAAGCTATTAAGATGTGTGATTAAGCCACATTCAATTAGTTTCTACAAACAATTTAATTGATGTTGCAGATAGAATTAACAGAAGGTGATTGTGTGAATGGCTCCGCTGGCTGCAAAATGGGGGAGGCTGTGGCGGGCTCTCTTGGGCCAGGCAAGGATCGGGCGTGAGGCTTGAGTCGTGCCCACCAGCCCTTCCTCTGCACGCCTGTCCAGCCCCTCTAGCCTGACAGGCCTCCATCAGTAGGGGAGTCACCAGGCCTGCTGCCCTTAGGTCTCAGGCAAGAGCTGTCCCTGCGAGGAGAGCTGGACTAGGCCAAGAGTTCTGTGTGCACCTCTGGAGTTACCAGAGGGTCATTTCTCTGCACAACTCCCTAACAGGAGGAGGCCTCTGAGGGAAGCCGGGCGGCTCACTGAGAAGGAAGGTACCTGCTCACTGCTGGCAACTTAGAAGCTTGCTCATGTTGGAAAAGACGGCAAAGGGGAGATGGAGCAGATAAGCCAACAACACACGAGTGCAGGAGCAACCAAGGAAGGAAATCAAGAAGCCAGAGGGGTGGACAGAGTGAAGCAGCCTCTGCTAGGAGTAAACTCAGACCCCTGTTCATGCAGCTGCACACGGCAACCTTTGGTTTGGCCTTCACTCAATACTTTCATCGGTACAACCAGTTTTGAATCTGATTCGTCTTGTGAGTGAGAAGAGAAGCATCTACAGTTCCTCCTGGCATCCAGTGTCGGGGAAGGACTGTGGGCTGTGCATTTTGACCCCAGAGCCAATGGGCAGCCAATGAAGAGCTGACAAATGGGGAGCCCATGCTCTCAAAGGCACCGTTCACTCAACCTCTTCATGATGTCCTGCGGCTGGGAGAGCAGGAGGGGGCCTAGAAGGGGCTGGGGCCTGGTGGGTGCTACGGCCTCAGGTGCTGGACTAGCAGAGCTATCTGCCTCTTAGACTCACCTTGCAAGAAACCAAGGACAGGCCTGGAAGCCCCTGACACCCAGATCCTGTCCCAGGTCTCTGAATACACTAAGCTACACACAGCTCAATATGCATAGTGCTGGAAGGGACTCTGGCGGAGCTCAGACACCCAGCCCGGCCCAGGCCAGGCAGGTAGCCCATCGGCTCCCTCTGCCCTCCTTTACTCGACAATATGTCTGGGAAACACTTGCCCTAATGTTAACTCTTCAGCAACTTTCTTAGCCAGCCCTGAAGGGAGGTGCTCTCGGCATGTGCAGAAAAATCTGGGTAATGCTTAGAGTCAAAGTCATGGGTCCAAGTCTTAGCTCAGTCACTGGCTGGGTGACTTTGATGATCCAACAAACTCCACCAAGCCTCTGCTCTCCAGTTTGTTACGTTATGTGTGAACCAGCATTTCCTCATGCCTTTACCTTCCCTTCCTAAACCAAACCCAAAATCAAACACAACACCCAACACCTACCTCCACATCCCAAGACCCCTCTACCATCCCTCTCCTCTACCCTGGGCTTCCTCCACTATCTGGGCCGTGGGGACAAGCAGAGGCGACAGAGCATGGCACTCAGGTAGGGTAGCACAAAGCAGAAGGAACAGGTAAGGATGCAGCAAAGGCAGAGGCTAAGGCCACCTCCACACAGGTGGGGGAAACTGCGATGCTTTAAATAGGCTAGTTCCCAGCTCACCAGGCAAGATGGTGCCTAAGCAGAGAGCACACGCATCCTGCTGGAGTACTGGGGCGCAAAAGTACAACCGGCTGGGAGTTAGGAGGTGCCAGTGTGTGTTCTCGGCCTCAGCCTGTGAATGGGCATGGCGGGCCCTTGGCCGCTCTCAGCTGGGAAATACTGTGGTTCTGCTCTTTCTGGTACAAAGGCTCTGCACCCGCACAGTGGTCCTTGACTCGCTGAGACACTTGTGCCTTGGTGTCAGTGCTTTCCCTAGTAGCCTTGCTGCCTCTCATCCTCCCATCGACTCTGCAGTGGGACCAGGTCTGTGTGCGAGAAGGAGGCTGGAGTAGGGGAGAGGATGGTACTGAGGAGACTTTGCACTAAATACCCAAGGTCGCCTGGGTGTGGCCCTTTTCCAAGCCCCCAGTTTCCTGGCACTGGCTCCCACCCCGTAAAGTCAGGGACACTAGGAGGGAACAGTCTAACCTGGGTGTCCCCTGAGCCAACGGGAAGGGCCAGTGCCCGAGGACTCAGATATGGAGAAACCCAGCAGGGCCAGGCTGGGCTCTGGCCTGACTGGGAACAGACTGCCCACTGGCTCTTCCCAGGCCAGGCCTCCGTGTGTCTCCTCGGCGGGGCTGTCTGGCAGTGCTCTCAGGACCAGGTTATGGGCAAAACTGTGGACCCAGCACCTCTTGGGTTAGGCCTCCCTGATACCTTGTGCAGATTCAAAGGCAGGCGAGGGACCCTCTGAGGCAGGCCCTGGGCCTCTGGGCCGGGGGTGGGGCTGGCCACGTGCTGTGCTTGAGGGGCTTCACAGGAGAACTCATTAGCCCCACAGTGGGGTGGTGACAGAGATGGATTCTGGTGACAGCTGTGTGCTGGAGCCACGCAGTGAGGAGAGGGGGAGGAAGGAAGGGTGGGGGAACTGCCATAGGGGCCACTCTACAATCACTGCAGCCCCCCTACTGGGGCATAGGCCACACACCCTCCAGACCCCTCTACCCACACGTAACGCCACTCCCACTCTCATCTTCCCAAGGGGACATGTCCAAGGCCCCACACCATCCTCAGCAGCGCTGGCTTAACTACCCTCTAACTCCCCATCATCAGAGGCCCAGAGCCCAGGGATCCCCCACTGGTATGGCTCCTCTAGAGACAACTGGTTGGCAACAGTGGCACCCCCAACTTTAGCAATTCCATGTAAATGAGCCCAATCCAGTTCTTAAACCAAGTAGAATGGAGGATGAAGAGTCTGACTGCACACACCAGCCTGGCCTAGAGGTGACTATCCCCGGGGGTGAGTTTTCTCCAAAGGGCTTGGCCACAACTCAGAGCTTTAGTGTTAAGGGTTCGACCTGGGCCCGGGTCTCGGAGTCTGTGCAGTTCCCAAGCCACCAAAGTGAGGTCGTTTCTCAAGGGAAAGTCCATTTGAGCTCACTAAGGTCTGCTTCTTTTGGTCCTGGAGTCAGCCCCCTTCACATTTTGTTCCTCCTCCTCTGGCCCCAGCCCTCTTCCAGGTCCAGCGCTCCCCCGGACTCACGTGCAGACTGGGGTGGTAGGTGAGCAGCCCGTTGTCACAGAGTGTCACGTACTTCTTCTTCCACTCCTTGTTCAGGGACTTGCCACTCCGCTTCAGCAGGATGCCCTGAGGACAGAGGCCACATCAGAGAACAGGGGCCAGCCCCACACGTCACAGGCATGGGGAAGGTCACAGTGTCATTAGGTAACTTCATCCTCCATCCCCTGTCCTCCTGGGCCACTGTGATTAACTGAGCAGAGGCCATCCAGGACTAAGGCTGAACTAGGGAGAACCAGTTAACTGAACCTTCCACAGAACGTGGCAATCCCTGACCACCCTCCGGGAGGCAGCCTGGGACCCACCTCTCCAGTTACTGTGGGCCCCTGTCCTGGGGGGTGTCTCCTTTCCCTCAGGACGTGGAGCTGGAGGAGCTCCTCACAATAGGAGGCCAGGATTACATGGCCCCCCAGCAGTGATGCTCCTGCCCATGCGTCTACAGGCTGAGGTGAGAACTCAGAAGGACCCTGGCCTTCAACCTGCTGTGACAACCCCAGAATAGGGCAGAAAATCCCATAACCTTCCCCAAAATGCCCCCAGACTCCCACAAGGCAGGCAGTGGGGAGACATAGCCATAGAGCTCAGCAACCAAATTTCCTGTGTAAGCTGATAAGACACTCAAGTGTAGAGATTGGGGCCTGGCCCCATGGCCTAGTGGTTAAGTTCGGTCTGCTCCACTTCAGTGGCCCAGGTTCAGTTCCTGGGCACAGACCTACACCACTCATTGGTGGCCATGCTGTGGCGGTGACCCACATACAAAACAGAGGAAGACTGGCACAGATGTTAACTCAGGGCAAATCTTCCTCAGCAAAAAAAATAAACAAATAAAGTAAAATAAGAAAAAAAATAAAAAGGGAAACATTAAAAAATATATATATATAAAAAAAAGAAGAGCATGAGGACGAATAAGAGCTCCATGAGGGCAAAGATTTTTGTGGTTTTGTTCACTGGCACACCTTCAGCACTGTGACAATGCCTGGGACATAGCAGACACTCAGGAAACAGCTGGTGGCTGGGCTGGGGAAAAGCCAGCCAAGACTGTGTGGCTATCAGGGATACTGAACGCGGGAGGTGGGCCCCAGCTAGCGAGCTGCAACCTGACCATGCCCAGGGACAGCCTCTGCTGCCTTCCTCTACCGGTAACCCTTGAAGACGCTCCCCCCCTCTGGCTCTCTCCCTGAAACAACAGATAGCATGAGAGAATGGCTGAGGATGGAGGCTGGGGTCAGGGAGAGGACAAGGACAGCCACCAAGGTATACAGGTGGCAGATTCCCCAAGACCAGCATCGCACCCCCATGGATCCCCTCCTCCCAAACTCAGGAAGGCTGAGAAGAGGCAGCTCCCAGAGATTCCTAGACAAAATTCCTATGATGGAGAGCCACACGGACGGGTCAGGATCGGCAGCGGATGGGAGAGAATAGCGGAAGCACCCTGAATCCATCCCAACGCGTGTCAAAAAGGAGGAGCTCTGAGAAACTCAGCCCTGTAATGGCTTCTCTTTTAGGAAGGAGGGCCCTGCCCTAAGGCAAGCAGGAAAAGAGCGATTAGGGGTGAGACAATGGGAAGTCTCTCTGTCATCAGCTATGGTCCTGAGGCCCACAGTGGGGATAAACCCCAATTTCATTGCTCCTTCCCCCTCTAAGCCCTTCCGAAGAGAAGGCTCAGCCCTAGAGGGATGCAATTAGCAAAGAGGTGATCTGGGATTTCCTGCCTGATTTCTCCCCACTAACAAGGACCAAGGTGGAGGTAAGACAGGGCCCTACGTTCCAGTCTCCTCCTTTTCAACAGATGTTTCACATCCTTGCTACCCCTCCTTCCTTCCTCTATCCTTCCCCTCCCACAGCCCCCAAAAGACCAATGCTATTGCAGGAGATGTGGCCATGTGAGACGGGAGCTGGAGTACTTGGCCAACTGAGGACACATCCTGCTACCTGGTACCCCATCAGCATGAGAGACCCTAGCCTCACAAGGAGCTTCTGAAGACAAGCGGTGTTAATGGAACCCTCACTAGACAACAGGGTGGCTGGAACATTCCAGAAGGCAATCGGGCCCCTGCCTCGGGGTCTGTGATGGAACCTTGGTGACCTGCCTTTGGGAGTAGCACCCACCCCTTACAGGCCAGGAACAAGGAAAAGTACAGTTTCTCCCTCTCCCCTGACTGCAGACAATGCCCCTGCGGACAATGCCAGATTCTCATCCCGCTCCCTCTCAGAAAGGGATGGGAGAGTGGCTGCCTTGCTGGCTCGCCTGCTCCTCAATCTCACTCCCTCCTTTTCCGCCACCGACCCAGCCTTCACCTTCAATGGGAGATTCCACACCAGCCTGTGTTGTCAAATGCTTCAAACCTGGGCCTCGTCCCCACCTCTGTCCCTTCACCTTCATCATGTTTGGGCGCCTCCCTCGTGGGTCCAGCTCCCAGTCAAGGGAAAGGGAAGCCGGGCTCTGCTCTCCTTTCTGCCACCAAACAGCCCTTAACATCAAACAGATCATGTAACTGAGTGGGCCTCGGTTTCCTCAGACCGGGGAGCGGACTCCGGCATGAGGTCCTCCCTCCTCCAAGCAATGAATCAGGAATCAGGATGTCGAGGAGGCCAGTCTAGGAGAGAAGCTCTTTCCTATCCAGAACTCTTTCCCCTCCTTCACCTGGGCCCCTCTCAGGGAGGAAGCAGAGGAGCTGCCCACCAGCGGTAATGAGCTCGTTAGCCAGGACTGTGGGAGGAGCGCCGGCTCGGTAGAGAGAGGCATGTGCAGCTGGCCAGGGAACAACCCGCTGCCCACGCCCATCTCCAGCCCGCCTCTCATCTGCCCAGCCCTGCTCTGCCCACACAGCGCCAAGACACAGAAGCAGCAGAAAGCTGGGCTGGCGAGAGGCCTGCCTACCCGCGCCTCCTGTTCCCTCTCACATCTTGTGCTCCAAGGAGGGAGAATGAGCTACAGGGGTTCCTGCTACCCTCCCTGGCCAGCCGGGCTGTGCACGGTGGAGCAGGAAGCAATCTGGGGCGGAATGGGAGTGGTGCGGAGGCGACAGCCCCCAGAGGACCCGTTCCCGCCGCCGCCTCCCTCCCAGCTCCGCCAGCCGGCTTAATTGCGGAGTCCGGATTGATTGGGAATGCAAATGGCAACTGAAATGCAATCTCCACTCCCAGCAGGAGAAGGGGGGAGGGGGAAGGAACGGAATGGGGAGACCAGGACAGGAGGGCTGGAAAGGGGTTGGACCGACCCAGGGCAGCGGGGAAGTTTGGGGGGCGGGGCGCTGGGGAGGAGCGCAAGAAACCAGAGAGTGGATGAGCACATCCCCACGCTGCGTGTGATCGCGCTGCAGCATCAGAGCACAGGCCTAGCTACCTGCCTCCAGCCGGCAGCACAGTGGACTGCACTCGGGTTCCTTCCTGGCGGTGTCTGTCCCACTGAAAGTCCCTGAGGTTTAGGGGCCTGTCACACCCAAGTGACCTAGCTGACCCCCTGGCCAGGCCAGAATCCCGGGTACAAGTTCACAGGTCTTCAACCCCCAGCCCCAGAGCTCCCCCTTCCCCTCCACGTGGGGGATTCAGGGAAGAGATCAATCAGCCTGTACCCAAGACAGGAAGAGGGGCCTTTGGGGCTACACTCATCTCAAAGCACAGGCCCCCGGGGAAGGAGTTCTCTCTTACTTACTAAATGTTTACATGTACACACTCAGAAAGAACCCGCCCCCAAAGCAGGGAGTGACAGTCCTCTGCCGGAAGCACATCCGCATCACCTGGCCTGGTGAGAGGGCTGCAGGGAGGCACTCAGTTTGTGCAGGCCCAGAGACAGGTGATCACACCATCAATAGGTTTGTGAGGACCGATTTTGCACCCAGACACACACAGGCACAAGGGGAGGTGACTGGCTGCTGCCACCCCTCTCAACCTCTTCACCTGTCTTCCAGGTAGGCTGACCCAACTAGAGCGGTCCTTGTCAGACATCAGTGCAATGACATTTCAGGAGAAGGCTGAAGAAGAAACACAGGACATGGAGCAACACAGCGTTCCTCGCTCTGCCCTCTGGGACCCTCACATACTTCCTGGCTCTCCATTCTAAATGGGCCTCCACTGTGGGGTCAGACACCTCCAACCTTAACACAGGAATTCTGGTCACACTGCCAGTGGGCCCCAGACGCCGCAGCCTGGAGGGCCACACCTGACCACAGGGCCCTGACCAGGGTGAGCTCTGGCCATACCAGTCTCCTCTGTGGTCAAAACCTGACGACATGGTCCCTGTAGACATGGCATCGCTAACCACTGGCTCCCCAGATCTGTGCCAAGCCCAGCATCCTGGGGGTATAGCAGACTAACACCAGGCCACGTGCCCTTATCCCAACAGGTACCTCACCTAGCAGGCTCTTGCTTGAGCTCCAGCGAGACACCTCCTCACTCTACCCTCCAACAACTCAGCAGTTCCAGAACCCTGCCCAGCACACCACCATCTCTGCACAAAGATAGCCTCCATCATTCAATGTCTTTTTCCAGCGTGGGGACTGACGACAGGTCTGGGAGGATCCAAGCTTTGGGGGGGCCCAGCCCTGCCAGGGAGTGACTCAGAAAGGCGGTGGAGAAAAGACTAGGTGGTGGCACCTCAACTAAGTTTTTTCTTTACAAATGAATGGAGGCTCATATGGACAAGATTGAGCCAAAAAACCTACAGAAGAACCAGCCTTCAGTATGCCCATCAATGAGTATGCCTCAGGGTACTCTTTTGGGAATGCTCTTCCTTTTCTGGGAGGAGGAGAGGTAGGCCAGAGCCCAGACTCCTCTCCGGGTCACCCAACTCCAAAACCACTGGCAGGAGAGCAGCTGAGGACAGCATGTGGCTCTCTGCTGCCCCCTCGTGGTCGTGAGGAGGAACGAGCAGAGCCCAGCGAGGGGCAGCTCCAGACCCAGGCTGCAGTAGCCGCTCTAGCCGCTCTTCCCAGAGGTCCATCCTTCTTAGTGAGGAACCTCTCCTTGTGAAGGATTCAGGCCGGGCAATGGAGGGGGGGGAGGTGCTCGCCTCTTATACCATCTCCCAGAGGCCTGGAAAAGAACCATCCTCTAGCATTTCCTGGGCCTCGTCTCAGCTCCTCTTTGGCCACAGGGGAAGGGAGTGCTGACCTGTTTAATGGGGATGGCCCGACCACTCCCGATACTGTCCACCTTGCACTCGGAGGCTTTTTTCTCCCGGTCCAAGTCAGCACCCTTTCGAGACTAAAAGAGAAAAGAAGAGACATGTTAAAGGGGCCCAAGGTCCACGGGGGACAGTTGCCCACATGGAATGCCCAGCCCTCCCATCCTCCCTCCTCCTGGGCAGGCCCTAGCAGTGGGGCAGGGCCGGGGCGGCGGGACTGGGAAGGAACTGAGACCACGAGTATTCCAACGGGTTTATTCTTACACACGGCACCATACAGAGCAGCACAGTTCACTGAGCCGGGCCCGCCCCTTACAAAAGAGCAAGGACACGAAATACCGAGGGTGTGAGGACCGCACAGCCCAGGGGGCTGGGGCATAAGAGAAGGGAAGGGGCGAGGAGTGGTGGACGGTGGGGCTGAGGGATGGCCTGGAGCACAGGGCACGAAAACTGGGGAGAGCAAAGTCCAGAAGTGAGCGGGCAGTGGCCCGTCTGCAGCACAGACACCACACGGCACGTTGCACCGAGCATGTCGGCGTGGCCCAAGGGGCACAGTGGATGGAGAGAGAGAGGAGAGAGGCCAGAAGAGGCCCTGCGCCCCTGCCAGGCTCCTGGGGCAGAGCCCGCCCAATGCGGATCCTAGGAAACGGGGAGGCCAAGAAAGGAGAAAGGCAAGCGCGCAGCGGTGGCTGTGGCGTCCGGAGCGGAGCAGGAACGGCAGAAGTCCATGCAGGAAGGAGCAGAGGAGGGGAGGGGCAGGAAAGCTCCCCCCAGGAGCAGCTGGGCCGGGGCGGGCGCTCGGATGCCCCCGCCCCTCTGGGCCTGTCTCGCTGGCCTGGCGCCTGGCGTGGGGCCGAGCTCCCTTCTTCTCCATGCAGCGAGCCTGGCGCAGCGCGTCCAGCCGGGCCTGGTCCCCGGCAGCCCCCAGCCGCAGGCTCCAGCGTTCCTAGCCTTCCCTGGGGGTGGGGGTTAGTTACAAAGGTTCCTGTGGGTCTCTGGAGTGGGGAGCACGGCGGCCGCTTCTCATCTGAGAGCAGTCCCAGGGCCCGGCCCGCCTCCGGCCCCGCACAGGGGAGAATGTCCAGAGGTGCTGTGTGTCACCACCTGGTCTTCTAATTTGGAAGGAGTTGGAAAGGCCTTTTTGTTGATGAAAAGTTGGAAACAGTGGCACATATCTGCAAATATCGAAAGAATAAAGATTTTGGCAAGTTATACTCAAGCCCCGCACAAGTCGGTCAGCACTGGTGAGGGCAGAAACCCAGGCACCTGGGGAGAGGCAGCAGCGGGATGAAGAGGAGGAGGCGGCGGCGAGGCAGTGGCCGGGCAGTCCATCTCAGCGGGGAATGTTCACCACACGCAGCCTGGGCCCCACATCCCTCCTGTTCTCCAGGCTGCCGGGAGCCAGGGCACAGGGAAGGGGCGAAGGACAACAGCCGCAGCATGGGGGGAGCACAGCCAAAGGAATGGGAAGAACTGGGCCAGGGGCTGCCGTCTGCAGCTGCACCATCAGTGCCTGCCCTGGGTCTCTCCTGGGCGCCAGAGCCTCTGCCCCTTTGGCCCAGGGAGGAGGAAGGTGCATGGGACCGCTGCCACAGGGTCCCCAAACAGAAGAGCCAGTTGGGGGCATGGGGTGCAGACTGCCCCAGCCAGGCTGGTGAGCCAAGAGGCCTCCAACCACCAGAGGATCTCTGGGAGCCCAGGGGGCACCCCCCCAAGGAAGGGAACCAGGGCGCGAGCAGCAACAGAACGAGTACATGAAGTCATGGGGGGATGGGATGGCCACGTCCAGCGGGAGGGCCACAAGGGCACCAGCCATGGAGCAGGAAGGCTCTGCTGGGGAGGACGATGAGGCGAGGGAGTGGCCCCCTAGCGAGGATGACAGGGGGAGGTCCTGAGATGCACTCCTAGAGACGGACAGGTCTTGAGGCTGCCTCGGGGACAATGGCGCAAGTGAGGTCACCATGGAAACAATGGAAAGAAAAAATAAGGTTGCCACAGTGAAGATGGAGAGAATGAGAGGGCCGAAGGGAAGGCTGTGCCGTGAGCGCACGCAGCAAGGAAGGCAGGCGGAGGCAGCACGGTGGAGCAGGCAACAGAGCGCGCAGGGCCGGGAGCACGAAGGCGAAGGCGCGCGGCGAGGAGGCCATGAGCTAGGCATGGGCGTCAGACAGAGGGTGGCAGAGGGAGGAGAGCGTGCCCTGGGGTGTTGCAGGACTAGCAGCAGAGGAAGGTGAGAGACTAAGAATGATGCTGAGGATGGTAACTGAGGCAGGATGTCAGGGAGCAGGTGCCGAGGGCACAGACGGTGGTCACTGCAAACACAGGCACCCGCAGGCTTTACAGCAGCAGCAGCAGCAGCAGCAGCAGCAGCAGCAACAGGTGTGGGCACAAGCAGGCAGCCCGAGGCCCTGTGTGTCTCGATGGGTGTGAATAGAAACAAGAAGCTGTGAGTCTAGGCAGGGTCGGGGCTGGGGAAGTGCAATGCACGGCAGCAGCTTGTCAGCAGAAAGAGAGTCAGTCAGCATGGACGGGGAGGGGGCGCGTGGCAGGCAGAGGGTAGATGGAGGCAGGCAGACCTGGCAGAAGTGTGCTGGTGGGTGGAGGCAACAGTGAATGAGCAAGGCCTGGGGAGCACTGGCTGCCTGGGCAGGGTTCCTGAGAGCCTGGCTGGGGCCTGGCCTGGCCAGCAGGACACAGAGCCAGACTGAGCGCCAAGCCCTGACGCTCAGAAAGAGGCACACGGATGACGCAGAAAGACAGGGCCATGTCCTGAGAATCCACACGGGCAGCTCACCCACCTGCATCTGACCCAAGACTCCTGGCATGGTCCAGCCAATCCCAGCTGGAGGGTGAGAGTATTGGGTGGGTGCTGTGTGTCAGATGCTGGGCATGGAGAAACAGCAGACTCAGGGCACCTAAGAGCTGAGGGGCCGGGCCCCGAGCAGTGGATGGCACATGGGACCCCGGGGTGAAGTCCACAGGGAGGGGGAGAAAGGGTGGGCCTGTGGAGTTCTGAGTCAGGGTGGAGAGCCACAGGCTGGGAATCAGGAGACGGAGGCCTAGGAAAGATGTCTAAGCCTTTGTTAAATCAGTCACTGCAGGGTGTGGGAAGCGTGAGGTGATGGACAATAGCAGGAATGCAGACTGTGAGGCCTGGGCCCTGGTTCTAGCTCTGCCAGAACCATTCTAGTTCTGGTTCTAACCCTTCACACAGCCTTGGGCAAGTAACCTTGGGGCCTTGGTTCACTGCAGAAGCAAGGTGTCGGGAAGGTTAGAGCAGAGGCGTCAAAGGCCGCTCCAGCTGGCCAAGAAGCCCTACGTGATTGGGGGTGGGAGGGTGAGTGTGTGCAGCAGGGGCAGGAGGATCTGTGTGGATATGCCGAGGGCAGCGCCCTGTGGGCTCAGAAGAACGGTCTGGAAGAGTCTGGGTGTGGAGGAGGGCACCAGTAAGGAGCCTACAGAAGCTGCTGTGTGTCTGTGTGAATGGAGAAAGAGAGACTACAGGTGGCATCTTCCTGACTCGGGGCTACCCACAGCCCAGCTGTCTGGGGCTCCTGCCTGCTCTGCTCCCTCTTAGCTGGGTGGCGGGGGCTCGGCCCTGCCTGTGCAGTGAAGGCAGCTGGGCAGGTGGGAGGACAGGGCACGGGACACGTACCGTGAAGATGTTGGAGCGCCGCTTGGACTGCTTGCGGATGGGTGTGGGGGTGGAGGAGGCAGCGATGGTCTCGATGCGCAGCTCCCGCTGGCTGATGCTGGGGGTGGAGGGGACTGAGGATGAGTAGTCGCTGAAGGCGCTGCTGCCGCCATTCGTGGCCTAAGGACAGAGAGGGCTGCTGAGGGCGGCTCGGGTTGGGTGCAGGGAGAGGCAGCAGGCAGGAGCCAAGAACCCCTGCAGTATGGGGACCTGGCTTGGGGCTCATGGGGCAGCAGAGGAGCCACTAGCTCCTAAAGATGGAACCGAGGGGGACGGCAGCATGGCCTGAAGGCTGGCAGGATCCAGTCGTCACTGCCTGGGCTGCCCCACTAGGGCCCCAGCAGGGGCAATTCTGTGCCAACTAGGGAACTGAATCAGAGGCAACGGCTGCCTGTCGGAGTCAGTGACAGAGTGAACAAACTGTGGAGTCTTGGCGCACAGGTGGGTCTGGCATGAGGCAGCAGGTCACCCAGAATGAGCTCCCCAAAGTCAGTGACGTATGTTGAGGCAGCAGGAGGCCAGGGCGGGGCTCAGGGTGCCAGGGAGGATGAGCTTCACTCTTTGACAGTGTGTGCGATAGGGGAAGGGACATGGAAAAGCCGAGGCAGAGAGAACGGAACCAAGCCTGCCATCAGAGTGGGCGGCAGATAAGGGACAGAGGTGCGGAAGGAAGAGGAGACAGAAAGGATCACAGGATGGAGACAGAAAGCGCACGGCAGTGTCTACTCCAGGACTCGGGAGACAGCACAACAAGGCCCGCTCCCTAACGGTCCGTGGGGTGTTCACTAAGTGGAGGCCGTGTCCTGCTGGCAGTGCCTGGAATCCTAACCTGTCCAAAAGGAGCGGAACACCCAAACCGCCACCCCTCGGCAGTCAGAGGCCCCTCAGGCGGGGCCCGCCGGCACCTGAGGCAGAGCTGCTGAGAGACAGTGAAGAAAGACCTATCATTCCTCCTTCCCACCCGAGAACACTTACAAAGGAATCCCTGCGGCCTTCTAAAGGGCCAAAGGGAGGGGTCTCTGGAACAGCAACCAGGCTGCCATCAGAAAGCTGGGGGCCAGGGTGGGCCTTGGAAAGACAATGGCCCTGAGCAGACAGAAAGCTGTAGCTGTTGGCCTGACCACTCAGTCGAGTGTATCTGTGATGGCCC
This sequence comes from Equus quagga, assembly GCF_021613505.1. Lineage (NCBI taxonomy): Eukaryota > Metazoa > Chordata > Mammalia > Perissodactyla > Equidae > Equus > Equus quagga. Next base: position 126,369,289 of record NC_060274.1, on the reverse strand, counting down.
AGGGCTTTCCACAGAGCAGAGTGGGGAAACACAGTTCCAGAAGGAAACAGCAACCCACGTGCCAAGAGCCAAAAAATACACAGGCAGTAGGCCCGGAAGTGGGCAGGCATCCAAGTGGTATTATGGGAGAACAGTGGCAGGAGTTGGCTCAGAACACCCGACAGGGCACGAAAGCCATTGGTCCCTGTGGGGCAAGCGCTGCCCTTCTAAATGCAAACACCGACAAAAGGGCTGACAGGTGAGTAGGGGAGAGGCCTGTGCCGTGAGCTGGTTTTGCTAGGGCTGGTCCCGAGCAGGCCTACAGGAACTCCTCTCACCCTGTGCTCCTGAGGGTGGCTCCACAGGAAGCCGTCCTGAGGCATCGCTAACAGCACTGACTGATCACATTGCCTTAGCTGACATGGCTGCAGAGCGAGTAGAGTGGCGAGCAGGGATGGGAAACTAGCGGGAAGGCAGTCAGCACAGGGGTACAGATGAGGCCGGGCCAGTCGTGCAGGCTACAGGGAACTCGAGCGAGTGTTTTCAAACCGTCCGCGAGGTGGGAGACCAGATGAGGTGGGGACACGCAAGCAGACAGACAGTATGGTGAGGCAGGGCCGCGGTGGGACAAACTCGCGGTGGGAGACGGAGAGGCTGGCCGCACCTGGTTGATGTGCACGGCCGGGATGGAGGCGGCGGACACTGCCGAGTGGCTGGGGGAGTTGGGCAGTGACTTGCAGGGCCCGATGGCCAGCTGCTGCTTCTTCCGCAAGGCCACTACCTTCTGGGCCACTGCAGGGGACAGCAGAGTCAATTACCCCTCTGGGGAGAAGGGAGAAGCCCAGCTTAGAGCCGCCCCCCAGGGCACAGCGCCCCGCTGGCCACAGCGCCATCCTGAGCCCCGCTCTGGGGAAGCCGTTCCCACCCGGCGCCCGAGTTACCGTCCTGGAAGACGCGCTCCACGTTGAGCCCGTAGGTCGCGCACGTCTCATAGTAGGTGCAGCGCTTCAAGTCTGTGGAGAGCTTGCGGGCCCTGCTGTCGTCGATGACTCGGGGGTTTGCGGCACTGATGGCATCTGTTGGAGGCGGGATGGTGGGGATTTACTCAGCCTGCTGAGAAGCTGGGGCCACTGAGGGGGAGGGCCATTTGGTCAGAGGGTGAGTGGGCAAAGAGCCCAGGGCAGCGGATGACACAGAGCACGAGAAGACGGGTGTCCAGGCCTTGTTCCAGCTCTGCCACCAACTCACTGAGTGGAAAGGAGCCAGCCACTCTGTTTATTCATCACAAAATACGTGCACACAATCATCACATGGATGGCAGGATCTATCTGGGGAAGATCCATTGTGTACGCAGCCAGGAGGAGGCCCCCCGAAGACGAGGACTCAGTCAGCACCAGGAGGGGCGGGAGAGCTGGGCTTCCTTACAGCAGTCCACCTGGGGACCCCCAGCGCCCCATGCCACCCCTGCAGGCCTGCTCACCCTGCGTGCCCACCAGCACCATGGGCACCTCGCTCGCGTTGCGGAAGCTGCAGAGCCGCAGGAAGTAGTTGTACACGGTCTGGAAGCTGATTTCATCCTCCAGGCTGAACACAAACACCACCGCGTCCACCCAGGCAGCAAACTAGGGGGGACCGAGCAGAATTACCACCCTCACCTGGTCATGGGCGAATTCCGTACCCTTCTCCCCACACACTCAACCTTGCCCAGTCCCAAGCAAGAACTTCGAGTAAAGGGCACCATGGGCCAGGACGGGGGCAGGAGCATCACCTGGAGCTCAGGGGGACCTCCTTCATCTCGGATCAGCAGCAGGTAACTCTGGCCATCCACCACAATCTCCTTCTTAAACCGACCCCCTAGGACAGAATGCACGGTCAGGCCCAAAACTGAGAGAAGGAGCGCACGGAGGCCAAGCAGAGAAGAAATCCACAGCTTCCAAGGGGGGGAGACGGGAGGACTGAGAAGGACAAGGGGCTTGAGCCCCATACACAGACAGCGGGAAGGAGAGAAAGGGGGCAGAGTGGCCAGGCTCAGAGCCCAGGCCAGCCCAGGACGCTCACCTTCAGGGGACTCCTCCTGGACATAGGTCCCCGTCAGATAGCGGTGCACCAGGGCCGACTTCCCACTAGACAGGTTTCCCACAATGCCCTGCGGGAGAGGAAGGGGTGAGAGTGGCAGTCAGAGGGCATGAGGAAGGAGATGGGGCAGAAGAGGCAAATACCATCAGGAAGGAGAAGGGCCGGCTTGAGGACAGGAAAGGAATGAGTCTCGGAGGGCAGGGAAGAGGGCCAGAAGCGAAGGGCTTCGGGAAAAGGCCAAGCTGAGAGAAGGAGGGGACTGGACGTAGGGGAAGCCATGTCCAGACCCACGGCTCCAGCCTGCACCCGCCCAGCCCCAGGGCTGCCTGGGCCTCCCACGGGCCTCACTCACCACTTTAAGCTCCGGCACCGAGCGGCTCAGGGTCCACTCCTGGCTGTTCACAAAGGAGTCTGCGGGAGAGAAGGCCGCCCATCAGGCCTGGGGTGGCACGTACACCTGTGCTATCTGCTACCAGCTGCCTCCTGCCCTGCCCCTTCCTAGGCAAAGGCCAGAAAACGGGGTCCTGACCCTCACCCCCATTCCCTAGGGAGCAGCAGGAAAATTCTTTCCGAGTGGAATGGAGTGATGATAGTCCTCAGAAAGAGGACTCTGAGGAGCGTGGACTCAGTTCTCCTGGGCTAGACCTGTGCCCCTCCTCCTCTCACTGCTCCAGCAAGATAAGTATTTCCTACCTTGAGCCACACCCGGCCTGGTGCGCCCGAGGCCCAGACACCAGGCCCAGGTGAGAGGGCACTCCAGCAGGTCTCAGCCCAGACCCAAGCCAGGCTGGGCACTTGGCAGCTGGGAAGGGGGGCCAGCCTCCTGCATCGAGTAGGAACAGCTCACTCTCTCGGGGTGGGGCCACCCACCACATTCCTAGCCAGGGTGATGAGGGAGGAGCCCTTACCTGGCCCTGTTCTGTGAGGGGCAGGTCGAATGGGGAGCTATCTACCCAGCCCAACTGGCCCTCCTCCCCATGCTCCTCCTTGGTGGAGAGGCCACCTCCCTTTCTTTCCTAGAGACCCGCCTCTCCGGCTCCCTCCTCTCCAGGCCATTCTCAGCTCCCACCTGACTCTGGCAATGTTCTGGGAAAGGGAAGCCTTGAGCTACCCAGAGTCCTCCAAAGATGAGGCCAGCCCATCTTTATCCTCTGGGCCGTAACCGACATCCTCCAGCCAGCTCTGGGCAGCCTTGGGGCCAGCATGGCCATGCTTGCTTCCCCTCCCCAGGTCGTTTCAAAGAGTAGTCCTTGCGACCGGTCCACAAGCAAGCCCTGAACTCATCTGCAGGGGCAGCAGAGGCGAGGGCTCAAGCCCGGCCTGGGAGCTAGATATGTGTTCTCATCCTGCCTAGAGCCAGCTGACTCCGTGAGTCTGTCCCTTCCGGGCCTCAATTCTGCATGTGCCAAAGGTGAGGAAGGGGCCCTTCCGGCCCGTCCCATAGCCCACCATGCTATGGGCCGCGGCTAGCGCCCGGACGGAGGACCGCCTGGAAGTCCTCCTCTGCCACGACCACCTTCTCACACCCAGCAGCGACCCCAGAGCCCGCCTGAGCATCCATCTCCCTCGGGCCAGCCGCGGCCGGCCCCCACCTCTCCCAGGTAGGTTCAGGGGCTCCGCACCCGCTCTTAACGCGGGACTCCGACCAGAGAGGCCACGCAGGCTGGGACTCTTCCCCTTACCGCTTGGCGTGCCCAGGAGCCCCGGGGCCGCGGCCGCCCGGCGGCTCCACAGCGGCTCGGCGGGCGCGGGCGCGGGTGCGGGCTCCCTCCGGCGGAAGCGGCTGGTGAGCAGCCTCCAGAGGCCGGCGGCGGCTCGGGGGCGGCCGGGCTCGGGCGCGGCGCGCGGGGCCTCGGCGCCCAGCAGCAGGTCGCGGCGGCTGGGGAAGGCGCCCAGGGAGCTGGCGTCGCCGTCGCTGCGGGTGCGCGCCCGGGGCAGGGGCCCCGACTCGGCGCGCCGGATCTCCTGGCCGCGGCGCAGGCGGAAGCTGAAGCTCTTCCTCAGCGCGGAGAGGCCGCGCCGGGGGCCCTGGCCGCCGCCGCCGCGCAGCACCTGCCAGCGCTGGCTGCTCCACAGCGAGGCGCCCCGCAGGAAGCCCGCGCTACCCGCGCGGCCCAGCCCCGCGCCCGCGCCCTCGGCCGCCGCCAGCTCCAGGCGGTTC